>NC_056728.1:404281155-404493655 GCF_019279795.1 Protopterus annectens
TATATATATATATATATATATGTTACATTAAATATACACATGTATATGCCTAGGTTATTTTACAGCAATTACGGGTAACATATGTTCCGACCAGGTATATGTTGGTGCTAGGTCCAATAAACAAACATCTACCTCCTACCCACCCACCCCAGCTAGGCTGCTGAGACATACTGACACGCAATAAAGGTAAATGCCCCACTGCTTCAAAGACCACCGGCAGCAAACTACCAGTGGGAGAGATCTACAAGGTCTACACTTTAAACATGGACAGCGATGTCCCTTGTGGGACACCAAAAATTCTGTTCTTCTAGGCAAGCCCGGTAATGATTGATGCGACCAGGATGTATCTGTACACGGAACAGTAGGTTGTGCAAGCCTGGTATGCGCAGTGTGTAGGGGTGTGTTCATACCCCCCCTGTGCTCACAGTAAGGATGAGTGCTGTAGAGGAGAGTCAGGTAGTGGAACTATGGGTATGCGATTATGGGCTTAGGTGTGTAGGTGTTGGCTGGCAGAGACGTATTAGGACTGCCCCATGGATCCACGTAATATTCTGATGTGGGTATAGCAGATGCCTATACCCTCAAATTTTAAGAGCACATCTACTGGATAGTCCGTAAATCATTGGGGGAACACATAGGGACCATATCATTGACCTGTACTTGATTACCATGGACGTCCGTGATTACGAATCGTAATTTAACACAGTCCCAGCTAAACCCCCTTAGAACTAGTGATATTAGGACAGGTTGCAAAATACTCATAATAAATAATGACAACATGTAAGAGTCATAAACAGCATGTACGTCAGACAATAATGTGTATGTATACATATGCTCTGGCACTGTCAATGTGTCAGGTTAATAGCACCAAACATCGAAATGTGTCCCTGAGGGTGTTATGCAGTGTCCCTGATTCAGTGATCACTCTTCCCCATTTGTATTAGAGGTCTGCTAGTGATGGAAAGCACATATTCTGCCGACTAACTTAGAAAGATGATAGAATAATAGGTTGGGGTTAACACCTGTCCACCATTGTGAGAGACACTACCCTTTGGGCAGGTGTGTCCTGCAAAATAAATGGACTTATGGCAAATGTCCTGTGATTTAGGGCAAATAATTCCTAAATTGTATGTAGTAGTTGCATAAAACAATTATTTTGTATCTGGAACACATAAATGTTATAAGAAACAGTATAAGCAACTATAATGCTACAAGAATACTCTTGTATTTAGGCAGATCAGTAAAGTACTCTCCTTTCTACTGGCTGGGGGTATGTGTTGCCCTGCAAATTCTGACATCTCTACATACAGGTCTTATAGGGTTGCCACCTTTTCAAATGGCCAAAGTGGGACATGTTCTGTAGAAATGTAAGACTTTCCAGGACAAAACATACCTACAGCTGCGCATAGTACAGAATTATACTTATTTGCACAAATAAAAGTAGTCTAGTAACTTTTTAATTGCTTATGCTACTTTACATAACATATAGAAGTGTCATATATAAAATAACTGTTTCATGTAACTATTAAAGAAACGTAGAATATAATATTGTCCTGTAATCAGGACATTTGCTATGTCTTGATTATTTCTGCAGGACACAGCTGCCTAAAGAGGGACTGTCCCTCGCAAAGTGAGACAGGTGTTAACCCTAAAGCCCCACCTTGGACAATTTACAAGGTGGCAAACATACAGTAGGTAGCACTAGCATGACTCAGCAGATGGATGTGGCTCCCAAGAGCCAATTACTTGTCTGTACTGAAGAGTATCAGTACACATGTATCAGCCAGATGAGAGTAGATTGTATGAGGAACACAGAAATAAAATGATTAATTCACTGGACAGGCCGCCGATACCGTATAGTCAAATGCCATTCCATTGCATAATGGGCAGCCATTCCTGATACTGTAGTCATGTAGTCTGATGTAATAGGTATCACAAGGTAATATTGTGGTCATCGCTCCCACCCAGGGGTGTGAGTGACACATGCAAGCAACAATGTTGGTGCGTGTGCAAGTGCATGAACGAGCAGCTGTAAGTGTGATTGGTGACCAGTATGTGAGTATTGCACTGGTAAAGTAATGTAGAGGCTAACCAAGTGTAAGATGCTGTAACCAGAGGTCAGCAGTGCTTAACACCATGCAAACCCACGCACAACCACTCCAAACTGCTTTAATGTGCCTTACTCCATCTGTATCCAATGGGCATGTTCTACCCTGCAAGCAAATGAACTTCCTTTGCAAGGGTTGGAACCAGGACCCTGCGCACACAGCTAATGTGAATTACCAATACTCCATGGAAGATATATAGACAACGGACAGTAACAGAAACATATCACTTAGCGCAGTCATTCAGCAGTATAGAAATGTACCATCAGATATGTCCAGACCACTGGTGTTTGCAGACCTGGCCTTCATGTATTTAAGTGTGTGAGCATGGCTAGTATGACCATTCAGTATGTTGTCGACTGACATTGCCATCATACTGTCAAGTGTGTGAGCATGGCCAGTATGGCCAGCTGTATCGCATGTGTTACATGTCTAGGTAGTCTGTAATGTGGTGCTGACCTTTGTGTTGTATACCGACAGGTGGCATGCTGTGTCCGCAGGGTATCCATCGGTCATGTGGCATTGACTGTTGCTACATTTCTGCATAGCCAGGGGGACGCCCGACTGTATCTACATTCCTACACAGGAGAGGGGGGGCACACCTGACTGTTGGTATATGTGTACGTTTGATGGAGTGCACACCTGACACATGTACACATTTGCTAGTACTGTACTGGTATGTCAGGCACTCCATTTCAGTGTGTAGACCTACCTATTGTGCTGGCTAGAGGCATACCGGTGTACTACAGATCTTAGCCTTAATTACCAACATATTAGTTTCTGACTTCCTAGCCTTCAAAACCTACATCCAACTGCCTGGCCTGCTGTGTTCTGTCTGTGTGGGGTTGTGGGAGGGGTTACCCATAGGGCACATTCAGAGACCATAGTTCAGCATTTGTTTGTGTCGGTCTACACCTGTCCAGCTGGTTGAGACTTGTGTGGGCTGTATGGGCACACATGATGCTCAGCCCATTACCCGCAGTGGGTTATGACACCCTGTGTACTATTGGCTACTATGGTGACCCACGTATGTGCTACAGATGTCATGGTGCCACTATGGACATCTATTGTCTGCTGCCTTAACATTTGGCCACCAAATTCCCTTGCATGTTCACATCCATACCATAGCTACAGGTACCAACACAGTCTAATACAACTGCCAATTAGTAGGTTGATTGACTTAACTTGAGGGTGTGCCAGACCTCAGGATGGTGCTGGAGGGCAGCCTATGTCGGATGCACATAGTGCACTCCCTATACATGGCTGAGCACAGGCAGTGTCATGTTTGGCATCCCTTTTACTGACTGTACGAGTCAGAGAGGGTGACATTCCCTGGGTCCCTACTGTGTCAGTGCATATGCTATGTATTGCCTCTTTGCCAAGGCCAGGTCATACTGGGCATGCCTCCTTCCGCCTACTGGGTCCGGCTCAGGTTGTTCCTCCTCCGAGTCACTCTGTGCCTGTACAGACCTTGGCATTGGTGGGGGGCTGTGTGGCCCTGCCCCATGCTGTTCCTGCTGCAGCTGTTTCCGCAGGATCATATTGTGTAGCATAGCACATACCATAACAATATGGGTGCATGTAGCTGGTGAATAATGCAAAGCTCCACCGGATGTGTCCAGACACCAGAACCGTGACCTGAGCATCCCAAACACATGCTCTATTATATGTCTGGCCTGTGCATGTGCCTCATTATGGCGTTGTTGTTCAGGTGTGTGTGCATTTCTGATGGGTGTCATCAGCCACGGCTCCAGTGGGTACCCAGCATCCTCCACTAGTTGACCATAGGGGATGCCCATATTGGAAAAGCTGTGGTACAGTTGCTTCAGATGCCATATATCGGAATCATCATAGCTTCCAGGGCAGCCAGCAAACACATTCAGTATAATGCCCTGGGCATTGCATATGACCTGGTAGTTGATGGAGGGGATGCCCCTGCGGTTAATGTAGACCCTACCCTGCTCACCGGGTGGTGCTTTGATGTGTACGTGGGTGCAGGCTATAGCACCCACTACCCCAGGGTAGTCTGCCATTTGATGGAAGAGACGCATATTGCTGGTCAACACCTCACATGTGTTGAGGAAATGTACGTGCTCACTGGCATGTGGTGACATAGCATTCAGGAATTGGTGGAATACCCTGGATGCAGATGCCTGTGAGATCCCCATGATATCCCCAGTTGTGCTTTGGAAGGTACCTGTGTCTAGTATACCTAGGCCTACACATACCTTGGTACCACTGCTGTAGGAGGTCAATGTCCACCCTATAGCGCTCTACTATCTCCAGCTCATGTAGCCCCTGGTAGGTTACCCTGGGTCTGTACAGTCTTCTCTGTCTCCTCACTGAGGGTTGTTCGGCAGCACTCACATCTTCACCACCCTTAGTCTCTTGCACATGTTGGCCTATGTTGTCTGCTGCAGCCTGTCTCATTTCATAGGTTTGTTTGTTAAAATTTCCCTGCATGTATACACCGGTGGTGTACAGTGTGGAAAAACCCGAGGGGAAGTTGTTTGCTCACATTATCATAGTGTTCTGGGCTGGGCTGTCTGCTGGGCCTGTAATTTGCTGATTCTGATAAATATCACCTGTTTGCCCAGCTTGTTCACCTTGATTACTCTCCTACTGCTCTTGTCCCTCCCAATTACACTAGATAGGTATAGATATACCCTTAGCTTAGGTGTGCTAAGCTAGGAGCAATCCCAAGACACAGAGCTCCAATCCACGTACAGTATGCCTGACACCCCCCCCCATGATTTCACCTATATTCCAGTCCTGCACCCAGCTATCTATACACATACACTCTTGGGACCTGCATCACACCCTGGGGATAAACGGGATTCACTATTTTCCACCTCGTTTGCATAGTATTGTCTTCTAATGCATAGTGACATGACCCATACTGAGCCTCCCCAAAAATAAGCACTGCTTACTGTCAAGCAGACCCGCACACAACTGGTTAAAAGTGCCTTACTATCACCGTATTCAATGTCCCTTGTTCTTCCCAGCAACAAAACAACCGGCCTCTGCACAGCTTGAAACCAGGACCCTGCACACCACAGCTGATGTGCTTTACTACTAAGCCATGGCAGATATACATACATCTGAGGTTATCACGTACAGATCATCCAGCACAGGCATTCAACAGTATAGGACCTGTATTCCATCATGTAGATTTCTGTCCACACACACACACACATATATATATATATATATATATATATATATATATATATATATATATATATATGCACACACATACATAGATATAGAACATATATCTCAATAGTGAACCATGTGACACCAAAGCATTAGACAAAAATGAAAAGGAAACCACATGTGCCTCCTGCATTATGTACTGGTGTTAATATCAAGGCAAATGTGTTTTTGTGCGTCACCTGGGTTCAGACTGTATTCAGGGTAAGATTAGGGCTGCTGACATTACTCACCAGACCTATTGTCGAATGTATGGGTATGTTTTGCCAACCCAGTCTCTTGGCCGATTGTGACATTTATGGTCACTATATAGGAAAACAAAAAAACACGCTCCTCAACACATCCAATAGCTAGCCCCTCACAGACACCAACACATAGGATGTGACTGCCAAACACACACACCTGTCATGCCTTGGAATAGAACACCTACCTGTATTTTATCACACTACAGCATTATGCAGTTACAGAATGCGCTACCAAGATTACTGAGACTCCCAGAGGTGTACTTCTAGGTGGATGACATCATCAGCAATGGCAAAGTCGGCGATAGGGATTGTATGGAGTGTGAGCAGTCTAAAAGCATTATTCTGTCCCCAGGCAGACGGAGACACACACACACAGTTGGCATGGCTGGGATTAGAACACTGACCTAACTACCTTATTACACTACAACATTGCACAGTTACAGAACAAGCTACCAACATTACTAGAGCACAGCACTCCCAGAGGTGTACTTCTAGGTGAGTGACATTATCAGCATTGGCAAAGACGGCAATAGGGATTGTATGGAGTGTGAGCAGTCTGAAAGCATATTTCTCTCCCCAGGCAGACGGAGACACACACACACACACACACACACACACACACACACACACACACACACACACACACACACACACACAGAGTTGGCATGGCTGGGAGTAGAACACTGCCCTAACTACCTTATTACACTACAGCATTACACAGTTAAAGAAAACGCTACCAAGATTACTGGGGCACAGTACTCCCAGAGGTGTACTTCTAGGTGGGTGACACCATCAGCATTGGCAAAGATGGGGATAGGGATTGTATGGAGTGTGAGCAGTCTAAAAGCATATTTCTGTCCTCAGGCAGACAGAGACACACACACAGTTGGCATGGCTGGGATTAGAACACTGATCTAACTACCTTATTACACTACAGCATTACGCAGTTACAGAATGCGCTAGCGACATTACTAGGACACAGCACTCCCAGAGGTGTACTTCTAGGTAGGTGACATTATCAGCATTGGCAAAGACGGCGATAGGGATTGTATGGAGTGTAAGCAGTCTGAAAGCATATTTCTGTCCCCAGGCAGACAGTGACACACACACACACACACACACACACACACACACACACACACACACACACACACACACACACTTGGCATGGCTGGAATGAGAACACTGACCTAACTACCTTATTACACTACAGCGTTACGCAGTTACAGAACGCGCTAACAAGATTACTGGAACACAGCACTCCCAGAGGTGTACTTCTAGGTGGGTGACATCATCAGCATTGTCAAAGTCATCGATAAGGATTGTATGGAGTGTGAGCAGTCTAAAAGCATTATTCTGTCTCCAGACAGACAGAGACACACACAGTTGGCATAGCTGGGATTTGAACACCGACCTAACTACCTTATCACACTACAGCATTACACAGTTACAGAATGCGCTACCAAGATTACTAGGACACAGCACTCCCAGAGGTGTACTTCTAGGTGGGTGACATCATCAGCATTGGCAAAGACGGCGATAGGGATTGTATGGAGTGTGAGCAGTCTAAAAGCATATTTATGTCCCCAAGCAGATGGAGACAAACACACACGCCAGTGGTGGGATCAGGACAACTGCCTATCTACAGACCACTATTACAATACTACCTAGATATGAGCTGCACCACAGACACTACACCTTTCAAGACTGTCAATATGACCTTCTAGGAATGCGGACATCGACATGGATGCTGGCAGTTACGATGTACATACCTGTGAACCTGTGTGTTCAATGTAAGAATCCATCCTGAAGTGGAGTATGGCCATCTGTTGACTGGATGACTAGTATCGCTATACAGGGTTACAATGACCATGCCCATACACACAGAGGCACATAACCGACACAAGGTGTCACTGGGCATGCTCACACACTTAGTAGCACACGGCTGTTTGGAATGCAATATGTGTCCATCTACACAACGTTATACTGGGCATGCTCACACACTTAGTAGCACAGGGCTGTTTTGTATGCACTCTGATTCTAAACATGGAAGGGCACAGTGGCCATGCTATTACAGTTAGATGTGAACAACACATTGTAATGGACTCCGGTGTTGATAGTTGTCATTGTTAGCAGGAACGCTGCACTACATATATCTGAGACCGGTCTTCTACACAATGTCTGCTGCTGTCTGTCACCTCAGATGTACCAATCTATACCTGGCACATTACTACCACCCATGGTGATGTCATGCCAGGAGTGGCTACTTCAGCCATATAGTGCCATTCATAGTCAAATGTCCTGAGACCAGGTTAACATCCTGACACCTAGAGGACAACTGCATTGTATGTGTATGCTAAACAGTGCTAGATGTGTAGCATTCATAATCACAGCTGCCCAATGTAGATCCAACAATGGGGAATACTGACATCTGTGCAGTGAGGAACACCTGGCTGAAGGCTCAGTTGTGCACAATAGCTCTACCACCATATACCTGGGAACCAGACATGTGGGCCATAACACAGGTACGGACTGCTCCAGGTGGTGGTGTCCCCACATACATGAAGGCCACTCACATGTACTGACCAGTACACCCTCAAAAGGCATCACAGATGTGTCAGATGCAGATCACAGTGTCAAAAGCCACATTCTAGGATGTAGCCCTCAGACATCACCATGTCCTTGGACCAGCAACACACATCCAGACATGTGGTAGGACATATAATAGTACAACACCATGTGACCCATGACCAGTTAACTGTACCTAGCTCTACATAAGCTGTGCAGACTACCCATGTACTGACACAGTTGCATCATGTGTTATGCAATGCAATGATACCACTGTTCATAACCAGGTCGGCTGTACATATGACAGGAGCCTTGGGTCATATACAGCAGTAACAGATGATTGTTGCTGTACACCAGTAAACACCCTCATGTTTGGATATGACATACATGTACCTGCCGTGGATATGTACATGTCACACACACAACACATATGTATATAGCATAGCTGTTGCTGTCCTTTGTGCAGACAGGTGGCTACAGCAATTTCACACATGCACATGGAAGGTAGGTCCATAGCTGTTTAATGCTAACAGTACATAAGTTGTGATATCAATGTTGACTGAGTTAACATTCCCTCTGTACTGGTTACCCATGACAACTATCATATCATACAACAGTCCATGTGCCATGTATGTCACCACACATGTCCACCAATTGCAATTCCTACAAACATGGCAAAATGACAGGAATGTAGGACCTACACACATGTGCATGTAGTGGTGTGCATTCAGCTACCATGTGTGTGCAGTAGCTGATGTTTGCAGGTGACATGTGTCTTACTGCAACATGCAGTTGCAATGCAGCCCCATCATTGCCAACTGTATATGGTGATATGCTGACAGTACGGTAAGATGTACATCAGGTATGGATGGATGTGTGGGCATAACTAAGTGGTGGGGCATATTTGCAGATGGATGTTTGCTGAGGACAGCTCACAGGTGTGTCACAAGCAGTCCTACAATAACATGTGCAAACACTAAGCTATGGTTCTGTTAATTGAAGGGGAACACATATAATCTGCACAGCGATCACGGTGTCACTGACTGCAAATCACTTGACACCTGCAACACTTAAGACCTCCTGTGTGCATATATCAGCACAATTGCCAAAGGTAGCATCAGTACACATTGTAATGCGGGGCAATACTGCTGCATGTCTGTCATACGTATCATAAGATAGCAGGTGTTTGATTCACAGTACTGCCATGTGTGTTGCTTGTGTGTCCATATATGTCACATATGGTGGGGAATGCATCCCAATTGTTACTCACTCTCCTGTACACTGTTGTAGAGATTTGTACATACTGCATTGTAGAAAGCAAGTCATAGGCAGGGGTGGGGTGTGTATCACACACATGTGTGCTATATGTATGTGCATGACATAGGTGCATTCAATTATGGACTCCACAGTGTGTGTGTGTTTGTATGTATGGGCTTTCTGGTCCATGTAGTCAGGATGTATGTTACCATAATGAACAGATAGGACCCCTAACCCCTCCAGGTGATGCAATCTTCTACCCTGTTGATGCCATCGATCTTAGGCATTACTGACTACCTGTACATGTGTATTCTCTGTGTCGCATCATGTAGGTGCACCGTACTAAAATGGTGATTACCACATAGGCAGGGGTCCTCACCTCAACACTATCAAGTGTGTGTGTGTGTGTGTGTGTGTGTGTGTGTGTGTGTGTGTGTGTGTGTGTGTGTGTGTTGCAGTGTCATTGACCCCGTGAGTGTGGGCGTGTTACTGTGTGTCTGAATATATGTGTGCGAATACCTGTGTGTGTGTGTGTGTGTGTGTGTGTGTGTGTGTGTGTGTGTGTGTGTGTGTGTGTATGTAGTTGTATGTCCGCATCCTGTAATGTGAATGTGTGTTACTGCTATACAGTGAGGCCTCACACTATCAACTGGCCTCTACCCTTGTCATCAGCTAGACTGCTATGTAAACTCCCCACCCCATGTAACAGTACCTGTGATGTCATCCGGTATGGATGTCACAACTCTAGCCACTGTAGCTTAGTACACAGCTCCCATGCTCCTGGATCAGTAGATGTGTAGACATCTTTGGAATGTCAGCCTTTCTAACACTGAGGTTGAGGCTACGAATAGCATGCTGGTATTGCCATACATACCTGTGAGTAGTCCACATTTACACATGGGAAACTAGCTGCAAACACTGACACTCAATGTCACATGCAATTAGGCATTAAGGAGGGAAGCAGGGCATCATGACCAATATGCTGTTACTGTTGTTACCAAGACACATACTGTGAACAGAAAACAATGCATTCTAAACCTGTACTACATGGTATGTCTGCTGCATGTCAACAGTACACAACAATTGTAATCCACACTTATCTCCTTATTCCGTTCACCCTGTGCATCAGACCATATAAGCATGTCCCTGCACTGATGGTGTGGATGAAAGGGATGCTGCACAGGCATCATCATATGTATAGGGTGATAATGTTTGCCATGGGCCTAGGCTGCACCAGTGGATGACATCATGTGTGTGGGTTAGGGCCTGTGATCTAATTGGCCATGTGTGGTTGTTATGCATGTGTGTGTTGCGGTGCCCTACAGATGTTTCTGGTGTGTGCATGTATGTGTGCACACAGTTCTGCCATGTGTCTGGCCTACACAGGGGTATTATTGACAGATCCAGACTGTACAGACCAGGTTTTACAACTCACGGTGTCTGGCCATGGCCACGTGACCTGTGCCTGCCAGGGGTTGCACGGGCACTACCAGGCAGAGGTGCAGATTGGGTACTGTCCGATGACACATGTCCACTAGAACTGTGTCCCTGTTGGGACCATCCAGGGCCACGTGCACATGGCCTGCTGTGTCCTGGTGTGATCAGCACAGCACCAGCTGCACTGCTGCTGCTACTGTCACTATGGGAGCGGCCATGTGAGGTAACTCGTTCACGTAGACCTGCAGCAGGTGATGTAGCTGGCCTACGTCCACGTGCCCTACTCCTCACTCCTACCAGATGTTCCAGCACAGACAGCTCATGCTCGCAGATTGTCATGCCACGTCAAGGATTCCAACTATGTCACCCAATCGTCTGTCCAAAACCTCAGAAATCTGCTGTTGAGCATTTGCCATTGCCTGGATGTTGTTGTTTAAAGAACGGATATCAGCCCTCTGAAGCCTCTGCCCTTCTCTGTTCTGCCATTCAGAACGTGCCTGTGCCACCACTACAGCCTAAAACATGGGTCTGGTGACACCAGCTGCTGCGCTCTGTCTTGCAGGGGCATGTCAGCCAGAGATCCTCCTACGTGCAGCACTGGCCACATGCCTGTGTTGGCCATCTCCAGTCATTTTCCTGACACCATGGTGTGAATTCACTCCTTCCATAGCCACCACACTTTCCTGTTCCAAGCTACCACATGCCAACTGTCCTTCCTCTATGGCCACCTGGTGATAGGGTATGTGTTGACATGAGATCTGTCTGCGGGGATGAGCAGAATATAGGTAGAATGGCAACCAATGGCACAGATTCAGCCCCTGACAACCCTGCCTGTGCCTCAAGCATATGTTCATCATCACTGCTAGAGTCTGTGGTGGCACTAACATCAAATGGACCGCAGGAGGGTAACACACCTACATCACCTGTGAGGGCAGACAAAGACTCTACATTACAATACAGACACACACAGACACACACAAACACACACACACAGACACACACAGGCACACAGACACACAACATGCATGTGATATGACAGAAGGCATGCAACATGCATGTGATACAGCAAACGGCATGCAGCTTTGACAATAATAGTGGTAGTTATCATACATCCCTGGGTTGCACACAACAGCATGCATGTGTCATAGCAGAAGCCATGCATTTCACACATTCATTGTAGTAAGCATGCATCCCTGTGTTACACCATGTGGACCAGCATAGGTTAACAGTACACATGGCTGATGTGTGGCATATGACATTGACATTAACATGTAGTATGACATGTAATCTGCTAACGTGTGCATTGACATGCATACATGTTTAACACAATGGTGTCCTTTCACATATACAGTGTGGTAATGGTGTCACATTGCAGTGTTGTCTGTCCACCCTACAGATAAAATGCACATTTAGCAGATGTGCATTACCATTGCAGGGTATTATGAGGCATCTATATTGCTATACAGTGTGAAGTACAGACACAGTGCATAGCCATGACTGTGTGCATACACAATACATATATACTGTGGATTGTGACTCACGTCGCTGAGGTGTATACACACTAAACCATGATGTGGAATGTGTGACACAGGTCACCAAAGGCCATACGGATGACACCCCTGCACATCTGCAAACATATTTTAGCTGCCTGGCAACCATGTCCACACATGACAGACTTGTCAATACACCATGTCCCACATGACATTTGTGTGCCACACACACGAGGTGCATGGCTGACAGTGATGTCCAACAGCAGCAAGGGAAATGTACTGTATCTGTGGCCTGATGTGGTTGTCTGTGTATGTATGCAGATGCTGTACAGCTGACTACTGCCATGCTGTGACACAGTCATGATGTTCAACACATCTTATGTGGTCGAATGATGCTACACCTCCACAAGCTGTGCACAGGCTTGTAGGATGTCTAGTGTTCCACATCTGCAATATAACCATTCAACAAAGGTTATAGTTGGACCGTGTGGAGCCAATATACAACAGGGTGTACACACAAACACATCACATCTACTGTGTGTTGCTACATGTCTCTGGCCATCCTCCATGGCCATGTGTGAGCATGTGTTGGCCAAATGGTTGTGATGGCCATCTATCTCACATGTATATGTTGTCCCATATGACATACACCCATAAATGTCATATACTCCACTGTCCACAGAGTTATGCAGACAAAGGGTTGTATGTTTGGTATGTGGGGTATGTTTTACGGGATAGTGAGACAATGTTGCAGCCGGCCCACTACATGTCATGGACATGTCAGATGGCACATCACAATGTGTGCACTCATAGCAGGGGCATAATCCACACCGGTGAATCCTGTGGGCTGCCCATACTCCAGCTCACTGTGTAGTATTGTTTGTGTACCCCACATGTGTAGTTCTGATGTGTAGTACATGTTCCTACATTGAACAACACCTCCACCATTGTATGCACAGCTGTCCACACATCTAGCAATGACAGTTTGTGAGGTTTCATGTCGGTGTTTCACATAGTTTGTAAGTATTGCACATGGGTAGCCATTGTAATGGATTGCAGATGCGACCTGTATATTGTGACAGGACCATACATTATGTGCACATGTGTTAAATAGCCACATGGTGAATAGATCTGTGCATTAACATGCCTGATACTTATAACTGTCTCACCTGCAACAGGCTGCTGTCTTAGGGGAATGCCAGAGGTACCTGTATAGGGGTGACACAGCAGTATGATCATTATCCATGCCTGTATGATAGCTACAGGGTGCAATGTGCATGTTAACACATTCACCAGTACAATAGGATGTACTATAGAGTATGCACATGTGTGCATACACAGAGTAGCATACAATAGTATGCGGCATGTGTGTATACATGCCTTGCATATGATGTTACATTACATATTGTACAGTAACACATGCAACTATATGGGATATAATAGTTATATGTGCAGTAGTGACTTACCAGGCAACTCCAGGCTCAGTGGTTGAGAGACACCCATCTCCACAATGTCAGCTAAGGCTTGTGGATGCTGTTCTGCCGGTGTCCCCAGGTTGGCCAGTAGCTCCTCGGTATGTGTGAGTGGGGGCTGGGTTGGTGGCCCACCACCTGTTGCACCTTGTTCCCTGGTGATTGCATTCACTCACTGTTTCGCCCATCTGATTAGGTCTGTACAGTGGCTGTGCACCTGCTGGTATGTGTGGTTATGGCCACCCACATCATTAACCCTCCTGCAAAGTTCTTGCTACAGGTCATCCCACTGCTGTGCATCCTGTGGCACATGGCTAAACAGGACATCATAGTTGTCTTGGAGGTAAGGTATGAGGGCCTCATCCCCCAAGCGTGTATAGGCTGGTAGTCTTGCTCGCAGCATACCCGGAAGATATAATGATGGAGACAGGTCACAGTATCTCAGGGATGCACAGAGATACAGCTGCACATACATGTGTATCACATTTATTACTTATAAATAGCTGTCTTTGCAAATCTTCATGAGACTGACACCACTGACATGTTTGTGTCACACACATGTGACACTCAATGGGGATTGGATATTATCACCATGTATGTGTGTGTCACCTGATTACATTGCTCATACTCCATGTGGATGCTGTCTTGATGTGGGCATGTCTGTTTGCCTGTACTGGTGTTCTTATCTATCAGCACATGCCTGGATGTGTCCACATTAATGGTGTCGACCTTGATTTTGTGTATATGTCACATATAAACACTTACACTGCCTTAAGGGACATGACCTGTGACACTGCAGACATGCACACTGAAGGTTTTACATGCATGTGTTTTGCCATATACATCTACACGGCACTGTACAGCAGCTCAACATCCTGTGATGCATTGCCTGTGTTGCACATGTGATACACATGGGACACTGGCTAGCCTGACGGTATTTTCTGGGATGGTTATCAACTATGGCATATATGACCAAGGTCATCTAGTAGTCTGTATGCCCTCGGCAATGTATGAGCCTAGGACATAAGGTTACCTAGCTGTAGCCAACAGCTGTGTTTCCGGCACCAGGTAAAGTAGTGCCACATAACTAATCCACACAGTTAATGATACATCTACCATGCGGTCATCACACCATGTCTGACAGAGGTGAAATGTGCAGCTTTGCTGGACAGGGATGCATAGTATAGCAGGAGTATGTAACGTGTATGGCACAAGGATCTGTTCAGCATGTGGCGATCCTTGTACTAGGAAGGTGGATGTCCATGACGTATGTATTTGAAATCAGGATATGTATGTGTAGCATGTCCAACATCACAGTGTTGGACATGACTTTATGCAGGGTAGGCATCATGCTACATAGTGGAGATGAGGATTGTGAAGGCTGGTGTCGGCCATCCAAACATGGCCAATACCCCTTAAAGGTGATATGCGATCCGATATAAGTCACTTGAGTGATGAGTATGGCAGAACAATGATCTGTATAGTTATGGATGGCACGCTGTCATGACTAGGGTTGCCACTTATCACTACCTAAAAGGCTCAGTGATGTCACTATCTCATGGAGAAAAACTGCACAGCAGCATCCCTTACAAACAGTGCCCATTATGTTGACCGCTGCCTAGGTGGTAGTTTATGGGTTACAGGGTTATTAACCTAGCGGTGACAATGCAATATGCAGCTGTCAGATTGTGCACATATGTCACACACCTCACCCACAAAGCCTTTCTGTATGTTGTCCACAACACTGAGTGAGCTATTGCTCCTAGGTCATAGCCATTCACATACTTACATAGGCAGATGCCTCCCGTTTGTCTGTGTGGTATGGTCTACAATGAGGGGGAGTACAACGAATTAACCCTGTCTTACTGTAGCTGGCACTGGTGTGATATGCACATATTAATCAGACACCTTCTGTAGTGTTGGTTCTGTCAACAGTCCACTGGCAGAACACTCCTGTGACATATGAATGTACATCTAGTGTACTGAGTGTAGGTGGAACACAGTATGGGTGATGATGTTCTATGACCTGACACAGGTATGATATGCAGTGTGAAATCATCCTTACTGTCATCTACATCTGTACTGCTGACAACATATACATTGATTAAGGTTCATGGCCTTTCAGACCAGACTCAGCAGGGTAGTAGTGCAGTGCCTCTCATTATGAGTGGTGTCTCCACTTTGTGGGTTGTGATAACTGTTGGTGTGCACCATTCAGTGTTTTCAAAGACTAACATGAAGCTATGTTTTTTATGATGTGTATGTGTAGAGCAAACTTTTTTGCCATATGTGTATGATACAACCAGGGATGTGGACAGGTCCCATGCAGCCTGAGTGCACCTTGTACCATCATAGTTATGGTTACAGGGGCTTTGTAGTGTACACGGATATATGATTATGTACCTGTTGAGGGGCAGTGTGTTTATGTTATCCAACACCCTATCTGTACTGCTTATTCATGCTCAGTACTTGTTCAGAACATGTAAGCACTACATGAGCTACTAATTACTATAGCACTCAATCCTCCTCATTACCTACAGGTAAACACTGTTTGTACTTACATTTCCCACTTGCTTAGAGTAAAACAGCTCTTGTACACACTTTCCTCGCTTATCTAAAGGGAAATAGTTATATATTCAGGCATGTCCAATTGTCAATTCCCAGTGTTTTCACCTGTCTATATGATGAATATGGGCATCTTGAGGCAATATAGAAATTGTCTTGTGTACACAGTCAATACTCCCCTCCTAACATCCAACACTACAACCTGTGGGAGATGCACATATCTAGCCATGCTGGAGGTAAAGCTCTCTCCAAACCAGACTGAACTTGACAATCATGTGGGGAAGTTAAACATTTGCACCACACCACACTCATCACATAGTCTCACTAAATCTCCACCACCACAGGCCACACATAGTAACAGAACAACATTTGCGGAACCTCTCAATACTACTCTGTCTAGGCAACAGAGAACTACAAAGCAGAAATGCAAGCAGCCCCCATCCCCCCACACAACACCAATGACTTATAGCCCACAGACTCAGTGTGCCCATCAACCACAGCCAATAGGGCAAAATAATGTACCCAACACACTAGTCCTAGGTGACTCTATAGGCGGTCACACTGATGTCCCACTCACCAGGCTACACAAGGAGATAGTTACTGTCAGCTGCCTGTCAGGTAACAGGATCTGCAACATAACCTATGCACTCAGGTCACTCCTCAACAGGTACAATATGACTGTGTCATTATCCAGTTATTGTGAATGCCCTGAGATGTACCTTCCTGGACTACATGTAAAGAGACATGGAATAGATCTCCGATCTTGTAGCCCAGGCAGGTATCACCCTAGCCCTGAGTAGCATTCTGCCATTGTTCAGACTGATAACGCAGTAGAAGGACAAAATGATTTACTTCAACAATTGGCTATGCTTCTGGTGTCATTCCAAGGGTATCCAGTATCTGTCTGCTTTGAATGACATGGTTGACAGAACACGATGCTTTGGCACAGATGGCCTGCACCTGTCAGCCCTGGGATTTCAGATAATGGCTAAGGTTCTTGCTGCTCCTATACTGCCTGTTTTAGGCACAGTTGAAATAACATATTTACCACCATGACTGGAGCAGGCAAGCAAAACCTGAGGGTAATGCTACTCAATGCTTGACGTCTTAATCTCAAATGCACTCACCCGAGGCACTCCTTGTAATGGACCACTTCGATATCTGTGCAGTGACTGGGACCTGCTTCTAAGCTCCTGAGAGTACCCCTGCACTACCAGGCTATTACTCATACCACACCTTTCAGTCATGTAACCAGGACCGGAACACCCACGGCAGAGGTGTGTCCATATTTCCTAAGGATATCCACACCTCCAGGCTAGTTGCTTAGCACAATGCATCAGAGGTTATCCAAGTGCAGATAACTCTGGCCATAACTGCTATACAAATTGTAGCTTGCTACAGATCTCCCATCATACCCCATGGTTAATGGTCCTCTCTTCTTGGTGCACTGGAAATTAGGGTTCAACCAGACACACTACTAATGTGTGACTGACACTACCCCACCATTAACTGGGATACCTTCCCATGTACCCACACATTAGGCCAACGCTTTCTGGGATTCATAAACTCCAATCACCTGGATCAACCTATCCACACCACCACCAGGGGCAACAGTATCCTAGAACTGGTCATTACCAACATGTGTGACTGGTGTTCCACTCCTGGGGTAATCTCCTCATTGGTCAGATCTGAACGTACGCTAATCACCCTTGTTATCAGCATCCCGGCACCACACCCTTTATGGAAACCACAGTACAATATTTCTACAAAGCCAACTTCAGGCTTCTTATGACAGCAGTAGTAAATGCCATGACACCCATGCAGATGGACAATACTGTTACAACCGCTGAATCATACACAACTGCACTTAATTAGCACTTACACGTCTGCATGGATCATGCTATCCCAAACAGAACCATAACGCTAACCTCCAGAAAAAGGAAGCCACTCTGGTGGTCCACTGCCATGGACATAATGTACAACAGAAGGAGGAGACTGTTGCAAAGTAGAGTACAATCCCATGAGTGGAGGAGATCCCTGGTCAGCCTCAGTAAGAATCTGAGATCCCTTATCACATCCTCCAATGCTAGCTACGTAAACATAACCATGACTAATTCCAAGGACTACTACAAAGCATTCTAGAGGTATGTCACTACTCTCGATGGTGATACCCACATCTGCTCTCAGCCTCTGACATACAGCAGTAAGGCATGAACATTACAGAACCGACTGATATTGGCAGATCCTGGCAGATAGGTTCTGTGCTAACATTACACCCCTCTCACACCCTAAAGGGCCCATATCTATACAGGAATGATGCAGAGTCTCTGTGATCACAACTACGCAGTTCAAAGCTGCACTCTCTAAAGCCAGGAACGCAGCATCTGTGTGACCGTACAACATCCCAGGCTGCAATTTCCACAAACCTCAGAATGAACTGGCTCCCTACTTAGGCACCATATTCAATAATAGCCTTGCATCAGGCATTGTGGCCCCTGAATGGGACACAGCAACAGTTATCCCACTCCACAAAGGTGGCGCCACAACAGACCAGGGGAACTATTGCCCTATATGCCTGACTAGACTGTTCTGCAAGGCTATGGAGCACATCATCATGGATCTCATTCACAGAGACATTGGTGTCCTCCAAACCTTTGATCCCACCCAATTTGGATTTGTTAGGGCCAGATCATGCCTCCTAAACCTGGTGGACTCCTTTGAGACAGTTACCAAGGCATTAGAAGAGGGTAAGAAGGTCCACACAGCCTACCTTGACCTCTCAAAGGCTTTCAACACCGTTCTCCATTCTGGTATTATCAACATACACATCCACCTGCACATTAGCCCCTACGTCACGAGATGTTATGCAAAATGGCTCACGGACAGAACCCACACAGTGAGGGTAGCATACCCTAGGTCCTACTGTAAATCAGTTACAGTTGGCATCACCCAGGGCTCGGTCATAGGGCCCCTCATGTTTGGTATATGCTTCTCTGAGGTACAGGCTAGCACATGAGGACTTAGGCTGAAAAGATTTGCAGACAACTGTAAACTAGGGGCCATGATTGATTCCCCAGCTGATACAGACACCCTCCATAAGGGTGTCACTGGGATGGATACCTGGTGTCAATAACATGGCCTCAAGTTGCATGCCACAAGGTGCATAGACATCCCCTTTGGATTGCACCAATCACCCACAGACTATCACATAGGTGGTACTCCCTGACATTCATAAGATGTAATAAGGGATCTTAGAACCCAAGTAGATAGCATTCACTCCTTTGATAGCCATATTGGCAAGGTTATGTGGATATCCTTCTACCTGCCCCCCCTAATCTCTAATGGGTTTGTAGCCAGAACAAAGGCAGCCATTGTGCCTCTCTACTCATGACTTATGAAACACATTAAAGGGTACAACACCCCATTTGGGATGTACCTTATGAGACAACAGCAACGGCTTGAAACACCACAACATTACCACACCAAGAGGAATACTGACCACCGAAGGATGACGTATGCAACCCAACTACAGAAACTCCAACTGTACTCATTTGCATACCACATACTCAGAGGTGATCTCTGCTGGACATACAAGGCCCATGTCCAAAACAGTATTGATGGATATGCTCCACATAAGCAAAAGCCCCTGAGAGCCACATACTCTGGGATATGTACCTAAATGCAATGCATTACTACATACTCAAGTGTGCTAGCTTGCACTGTATTTGAATTGTTTTGACTGCTGTTTTAGCTATTTTTCTGTATATAAAAAAATAAAATACCTTTCCTGTAAGTAGTGTAGCCCAGATTCAGATTTGCTGTATCCAGGACTGTATGTAAGCTTCTGAGCCCCCCCCCCCAAGCTTTCTGTGTTGGAGGGAAGCCTTCTAGCTTATCAGTGGGAGTGGTAAACACTAGGTAACCTATCTACCACATAAGGAGTGGTTCTGGCCCAGAAATTGTAATTATTGGCCATTTGGGCAGTTTTTTCCATCTCTCTCAACTTTCTGATTTAAAAGCCCACATTTGCACTTGTTTCCCCCCTTTTCTGTAACTAGTTTAGTCCAGATACAGATTCTTACTTTTAGCACTTGAATTTGCTTATTCGTGATCAGCACTCGTTCAGAACTTGTAAGCACTAAATAACCTACTAATTACTACAGCACTTAACCTTCCTCATTACCTAGAGGAAAACAGTTTTGTTACTTACTTTCCTCACTTGCTTAGAGAAAAACAGCTCCTGTACTCACTTTCCTCACTTATCTAGAGGAAAATAGTTTTTTTATTCAGGCATGTCCAAAGGTCAGCTCCCAGTGTTCTCTCCTGTCTATCTGATGAACCTGGGCATCTTGGGGCAATGTAGAAATTGCCTCATGTACACAGATAACCCTCTCCTTCTACCACTCAGCACTACAACCTGTGAGAGATGCATTTATCTAGCCAAACTGGAGGTAAAGCTCTCTCCAATCAAGATTGAACTTGACAGTCAAGAGGAGACGGTAAACACTTGCACCACACCACACTCATCACATAGTCTCACTAAATCTACACCACCAAAATCCAGACATAGAAGCACAAAAACATTCACGGAGGCTCTCAATAATAATCTGCTCAAGCAACAGAGACCTCCAAAGCAGAAATGCAAGCAACCTCCACCCCCCAACACAACCTAAATGACACATAGCCCGCAGACTCAGTGTGCCACTCAACCAGTGCCAATAAGGCAAAACAACGTACCCAACACACTAATCATAGGCGACTCTATAGTCAGGCACACTGATGTCCCACTCATCAGGCTAAACAAGGAGAAGGTTATTGACAGCTGCCTGTCAGGTGCCAGGATCCGCCACATAACCCACGCACTCAGGTCACTCCACAACAAGTACAAATATGACTTTGTCATTGTCCATGTTGGTGTGAACGACCTGAGACATACCTCCCTGGACTACATGAAAAGAGACATGGAAGAGCTCTCCGATCTTGTAGCCCAGGCAGGTATGACCCTAGCCCTGAATAGCATTCTGCCATCACCCAGAATGATGCCGCAGTACAAGGACAAAATGATTGAATTCAACAATTGGCTAAGATTTTGGTGCCATTCTAAAGGGATCCAGTATCTGTCTGCCTGGGATGACATGGTCAACAGACCATGATGCTTTGCCAGAGATAGCCTCCACATGTCACCCCTGGGATTCTGGATACTGGCTAAGGTTCTTGCCGCCCCTATGGTGCATTTTTAGGCAAGGTTCAAATGACAAATTCACCACCGTAACAGGAACAGGCAAGAAAAAACTATGGGTGATGCTACTCAATGCCAGAAGTCTAAATCTCAAAATGCACTCACTCGAGGCACTCCTTAAAATGGAGTACATCGATATCTGTGCAGTGACTGAGACCTGGTTCAAGGCTCCAGAGAGCACTCCTGCACTACCAGGCTATAACTCATACCACACTTTTCGGCCATATAACTTGGACCGGAACACCAAAGGCGGAGGTGTATCCATATTCATTAAGGATATCCACATCTCCAGGCTAGTTGCTCAGCATAATGCAGCCAAGATTATCCAAGTGCAACTAACTCTGGGCAAAACTGCAATCCAAATTGTAGCTTGCTACAGATCACCCACTATGCCCCAGGATTCCCACTCCTCTTTTCTTGATTTACTGGAAAATATTAGGGTTCAACGAAACACCCTAATAATGGGCGATTTCAACTACCCCACCATTAACTGGGAAAACTACTCATGTACCAACTCCTTCGCTCAATGCTTTCTGTAATTCATAAACTCCGATGCCCTGGATCAACTTATCCGCACCCCCACCAGGGGCAACAATATCCTAGATCTAGTCATTACCAATATGAGTGACCGGTGTTCCACACCTGAAGTCAATGCCTCATTGGTCCGATCTGACCATAAGCTAATTACCCTAGATATCCACATCTTGCCTCCACCCCCCCATTAAAGAAACCATGGTAAAATATTTCTCCAAAGCCAACTTCATGCTTCTTAAGATAGAAGTGGTGAACTTCATGACACCCATGCAGATGGACAATACAGTTATGACTATTGAATCCTACACAATTGCACTTTATAAGCACTTACATGAGTGCATGGATCGTGCTATCCCAAACAAAACCAAGACACTATCCTCCAAAAAAAGGAAGCCAATCTGGTGGCCCCCTGTCATAAACAAACTGTACAATAGAAGGAAGAATCTCTTGCAAAAGAGAGTAAAATCCCACGAGTGGAGGAGCTCCCTGGTCAGCCTCAGTAAGAAGCTGCGATCCCTGATAAAATCCTCCAAAGCTAGTTGCAAAAACAAAATCACCACTGATTCTAAAGAAAACCACAAAGCATTCTATAGCTATGTCAAGAATCTGAATGACAACACTCAGATCTGCTCTGAGTTACAGCATGATGGCACTAAATATACAGACCCAACTTATATTGCCAACATCCTGGCAGATAGGTTCAGGGTAACTTTGCCCCCCTCTCACCCCCTAAAGAGCCCATCTCTATACCAGAAGAATACAAAGTTCCTGTAATCACAGCTGCCCAGGTAAAAAGCACACTCTCCAATGCCAAGAACACAGCATCCATGGGACCAAACAACATCCCAGGCTGCATTCTACACGAACTACAGAATGAACTGGCACCCCACCTAAGTACCATCTTCAATCATAGCCTCACCTCAGGCTTTGTGCTTGCTGAATGGTGCACAGTAATGGTTATACCACTCCACAAGGGGGAAGCCACCACAGACCACGGGAACTACCAGTCCATTAGCCTGACGAGCCTGGTCTGCAAGGCCATGGAACGTATCATCATGGAACTTATAAACAAAGACATCGGTAATCTCCAAACTCTGCATCCCACCCAGTTCAGGTTTGTAAAAGGCAGATCATGTCTCCTAAACCTGATAGACTTCTTTGAAGCAGTCACCAAAGCCGTAGACAAGGGTAAGGTGGTTCACACAGCCTAGCTAGATCTTGCCAAGGCTTTTGACACCATCCCCCACTCTGGAATTATAGATAAACTCACTAAACTAGGTATAAATCCCTATGTCAAAAGATTGGTTGCCAACTGGCTCACGGACAGAACCCACACTGTGAAAGTAGCAGACTCCAAATCTGACTTCAGACCAGTGACAAGTGGAGTACCACAGGGTTCAGTCCTGGGTCCTCTCCTGTTTGGTATCTACTTCTCTGAAGTACAGGCTAACACAGAAGGTATTTGGCTAAGGAAGTTTGCAGATGACTGCAAACTAGGAGCCATAATCAAAACTCCTAACGATGTGGACATCCTACAAAAGGGCCTCACTGAAACAGATGCCTGGTGTCAAAGCCATGGCCTCAAGCTCAATGCCATAAAGTGCATTGTCATCCCCTTTGGCAAAAACTCTGTACCCATGAACTACAACATAGGTGGTAGTATACTTAACACCGAACGTGTGATAAGAGACCTTGGGACACAGGTGGACAGTAGTCTCTCCTTTGATAATCACATTGCCACAGTAGTCAGGAAATCCTTCTACATGGCACACCTCATCACAAAAGGTTTCTCATCCAGAAAAAAAGACGTCATTGTTCCCCTCTACTCATCACTCATTATACCCATTATAGAGTACAACGCCCCTTTTGGTATGTACCTCACAAGACATCTACAACAACTGGAAAGGCTGCAGAAATACCTCACAAAGAGGATTACTGGCCTCAAACAGATGCCCCACACAGACTGTCTCAAAAAATTCCAGCTTTACTCCGTCGCATATCTCCTACTTAGAGGTGATCTCTGTCTAACATACAAAGCTATGTCAAACCCAGAGCTGCTGGACATGCTCCACTTAAAGAAATCCCAATCCCTCCGAGCTACACGCTCTAGGGACCTAAACCTTGTCACCACAATAAACAGAACATGCCGGAGGGATAGATTCCTGTCCCAGAGACTTTCCATATTCTGGAATAAACTACCTATCTATATCAAACAAAGCTCCTCATTAGCACTCTTCAAGAAAAATCTTGATGATTGGATGGGAAATAGGAAATTCACCCCAGGGATCACCTCTGTGGCTCTGTTCGACAGTGGCACAGGAAAATAATTTTCTTGGGTGGCAAAAGCCAGGGTACCTTTCTGGCTGGGCTTGTGTAGGCCCCAGGGCCGATAGCCTAGTACCTACCTATGAACCTATGATGAATAGGACGTGCTGCAGGGATACATTCCTGACCCAGACACTCCCCATACTTTGGAACATGATTCCTATGTACATCAGGCAGGGACCCTCACTAGCACTCTTCAAGAGATACCTCGATGGGTGGATGGGAGACAGACATGTACACCAGGGATCACTGCAGTGGCTCTGCTGTACAGAGGTGCAGGAAACTAATGGCTCTGCTGTTCACAGGCATAGGACACTAACCTAGGGAGGTGGCACAAGCCAAAACACTGTAGCTAGGCTTATGAATGGCCTTGGCCAGACAGCATAGTACCTATCTATGAACCTATGAACCTATTACATGTCCTTTGTGCATGGATAATTAACTAGCTCTTCCATTTCAATTAGCTATCAGTCTGGTGACTATAAGTCATATGTATCCTGTTATTGTGTATTGTACATGCCAATAGACATACCTGATGTTTGCATAACATAACAGTAATGCTATGTAAAATGTTAGACATATCTACCTACAATACTGTACATTACACATTTTTTGGCACAATATCCCACAATGCAAATCATAATTGCACAGCAGGACCACCTTAGACATGTTATTCTCATAATACGCCCATACATATGCCTACTGTTACAGCATATCAACATACATTATCCCCTATTATGGCACATACTTGTTGGACCAACCCTGCCACTGACAGCGGCTGGAGTGTAATTGTTGTGTTCAAAGTCCTTATATAGCATCCCTTGTGGTGTATGAGATGTTTAATTTGTTGCTTACAGCAGTACACACGATTTCTACGAGCGTTACTATGCTCAACAATACATCACTACATAATACCTTTCCCACTATATGCATTGTGTACACTTTAATTATTACAGAACAGATACTACATACACTGATATACTGAGTGTTCTACATACCTTATTAGTAACCCGAGTTGTCATTGACAGTAATTTAAATCTTATTCGGTTTGTGTTGCAATCTTCGTTGTAACGTTTTGCTGGTATATACAGACAGTTTGAATGTATGACAAGCCATCCTTTTATACTTAGATATCAGTAACATGTGGTATCCTGCCACCAATTGGTGTTCCGGAGCAGATGATTACATGCACATCAGCTGTGCAGCTACTCCATTAGCCAATGACATGGCAACAGTGGTGTATAATTAAATACTCCACTTTGGCGTTGTACCTTTGCCCTACCTTTGAGGAAGACGGCCTGGATGTGTTGTTTGTGATGAATTGCAACAGCTATACGGAGACACACAGATATATATTACCTTCATGGCCCTAGTGGATTGTGCGTAATGGCTAGAGGATGTAGTTCTACATGTGAGTCTAGCTGTTATATTTCTGAACATTGCTACTTCTGCAGGGCTTGTACCTGATACATCTGCAAATGTTTAGGTCTGGCAAGAATGTCTGGGCAGCTCAAGGCTGTGTGGCTATGCATAGAACATTAGGTGTTTTGAACTGTGCTCACCTGACATCTTTGGTATACTGTACATGTGTATCATACTGTGCTGTTAATCAGTAATTGGTAACACTTCCTGGTGTACGCACAGCCGTCTGATACGGGATTATTGCAACCAAACCCTGTAACTTCGGCGGCTGTTCCATTGTACAACAGCAACTATTTCACATAGGGCCATTTTAGTGTGTCTCTGACAAGGTATTTTAAGGCTTCTGCAGATGTCATAGAGTGAGTGGATGTTTGTGATGTTATTACAGTATGTATTGCAATTGTTTCAGGTGTGGGGGAGATGTAGGTGGGTGTACATAGCAGATGCAGGTGTGTAGGAACTGCATTTATATATATTCGATATGTGTGTGAGGGCTCCTTCCCTATTTGAAGACCTATCCTTTAGTGGACTAATACTATGGTAATTGCAGGCTGATTCATTAAGCCATTGTTAATTGGTTCCTGTATAGCATGCAGGTGATGTTGGTCCTTCAGTCCCTTCGGAAATACATTGGTATGTAATGAAATGTTGCTACATGAAAGCTGTCTTGTGTATTTCTGTCACAGATATTTGCACTCATTGGAGTTGTGTTGGTGACTGAACCTCTTTGGCTAGGGTTGCCACCTTTTCAAATGGCCATAGTGGGACATTTGCAGGACACACATCAGATTTTAGAGGCCGACACATACCCACGGTCAGTACAAAGTATAGAACTTTACATATATGCCTATATCAAAGCTTATTCTTGTAGCGGTTTACTTGCTTATCCTGTTTCTTGTTACATGTAAGTATTTTAGATACAGACATGACTATTTTATGCAACAATTACATTAAATATGGAACATGCCAAATGTCTCGAGATTGTTGGACATTAGTATTTGTACTCATTTTGGTCAGGACACTACCGCACATAGAGGGACTGTCCCTCGCAAGGTGGGACAGGTGGCAACCCTATCTTTGGCTCATGTCCATAGCACATATTTGTAATAGTGTATAGGCATATAATCGCCATTTGTTCGTGACGGAATGTGTGATTGCTATGGTCCATGTTATACACATATTTGAAGACTTCAACCGCTGTATACAGCATACCCATGGATTCAGGAATGCACACACTTCCAACGACCACATTACCATTCCCAGACTCCCAAACCCCACAATACCGAACACTCAAACTCATGACAGTCAAACTCTTGAAAGTAACACAAACAAAGAACACACACATGCACACACAGACACACTGCTACCCATCACATCCAAACAAACCATCCTACACTATGTATGGGCAGGTGGCCATGCCCCCATACACCCCCCATGTGGGTGGCTGTGCACACCACACATACTTTAATAATCTACCTCTGAGATAGCACAGACAGACACACGAAGCAAACCCACACACACACATTACAGTCCCCCGGAAACACACACCACACTCAGAACACACACTTACACACACTACAGCAATCAGAAACACACTTACACACAGTACCTACCTGAACCGCAGCACCAGAAGCACTAAATAAATGTCCCTTAACATCGTGATAGTAGTACTCGCGGTTCTGTTGTTTCGGTACTGTGGTCTTTTGGCCTTTAAGTCTCATGATTACGCTCGTCGGTATGTAAAGCATTCGGTATTTGGTAGTCATCCTATTTATATGTACCTCCATGGTTGTGTAGATGTTGTTAACCTATCTATATATTTGCATATATATGTACATCCATATATATCGACATGTATCTCTATCACCCTTTCTCTATATTATATATATATATATATATATATATATATATATATATAGAGAGAGAGAGAGTACATGGTGGTTTATACTATTTCCTGAAGTCCGCCCTTTTATGTTTTAACCTGTCACAATACACAACTGCCGTTGGTACATCTCAGGTAGCTTAGTGGTAGGATATTGTGAAGATTGTGTACATGGTTGCGTGTTCTACTCCTGGCAGTGGTCGTTTTACCTCTCAGAGCAGGCACTATTAGTACAAGGGTGATTAACACACATTTCATTATTTCTGGCAAGCTTTGCCCATGATCTGCACAATATTCAGCAAAGGTTAGACCTGTGTTGCGCATATCCATGTAGTCATGTTTAAACACCGCTTACCGGCACTTACCGGTGCAAAAACCCACTAATGTGCTTAAACATGCTTTAATGACCTGCATCCAACATCCCTTATTCGGGACATCAGAATTACGTAACAGCCCTTGCAGGTCGTGGAACCGGGACCATGAACGACACATTCACTGGCTTTACCACTGAGGCATCTGGGATATGTATAAGTGTTATGATGTTTAGTATGTAGAGTGTACTAAGGCTGTTCCTCAATACTGCAAACAAATGTGTAACTCAGTTAGCGTATATATGGATGATACCTGTTAATGGTATGTCCAAGTGAGGCTTAATGGATATGCTACAGCTATGGGAATCCATGTCACAGTGAGCCACACACTGTAACGAGCTATACCTTGCCACAACCATAACTGGAGAATGCTGGGGTGACAGATACCTGTCATGGGTACTCCCCATGCTTTGGAACTACATCCCTGATTACATTATATGGACCCCCTCAATAACACATCAGGTAATCTTTGCAGAGTGGGTGGGGAACAGTGGTTACACCCCAGGGATCCCGCAATTGGCTCTGCTCCACAGAGGGCCAGTTAGTTAATCAATGGAGTGGCGACAGCAAACACATTTTGGCTAGGCTTATGAATGGCTTCTGACAATTAGGCATGTACCTACCGATGTACCTAGGAACCTATACATACAATATCAACACATGCCGATAGCTTAATTTACTGTTCAGGTATTGACTTACCTTGTGCCAATAGCAGTTGTGTGTGCAATAGTTGAGGGCTGCCTATGTAGGATGCACACAGTAGGTCACCTATACATGACAATTTACAGGTGGTCATGTGTGTGTGTGCCATCCATGTTTACTGTGTCTGCAGATGGAGAAGTGTGTCAGCCCATAGGGTCCTACACTGTCAGTGTATGTGCTATACGTTCCCTCTTTGCCAAGGTATGGGTATAAGGGGCACGCCTCTGTCTGCCTACTGGGGCTGGCACAGGGTATTTGTGGTCTGAATCCGTCTGTGCCTATGACGCCCTTGGCAATTGTGGTGGGCTGTGAGGGCCTTCACCATTATTTCCCAGCTGCAACTGTTTCCACAGGATCATATTATGTAGCATGGCACATACTATGAAGATGTGGGCACATGTGCCTGGAGAATACCGCAAGGCTCCACCAGATATGTCCAAGCAATGGAACCATGATTTCAGCATCCCAAACACACACTCTCTGATGATTCTGGTTTGTGCATGTGCCTCATTATGGCATTCTTGCATGGGTGTGTGTGCATTTCTGATGGGAGTCATCATCCACAGTTCCAGTGCATAGCCAGCATCCCCCACAAGGTGACCATATGGGATGTCCCCATGGCAAATACATAGTACAGCTGTGAGGCATGCCAGATATGGGAGTCGTGGTAGCTTCCAGGGCTGCCGGCACACACATCCATGATAATGCCCTGGGCATTGCACACGACCTGGCAGTTGATGGAAGTGGTATCCCTTGTGGTTTAAGTAGCACCTACCATGTTTACCGGTTGGTGACTTGATGTGTATGTGTGTGCAGTCTATTGCACCCAGTACCTCCAGGTAGTCTGCCACACAGTGGAAGAGGCGCATATTGCTGGCCAACTCCTCCTGCATTTGGGGTAAGTATTTATGCTCATTGGCATGTGGTATCATGGCATCCAGGAACTGGTGGAGTACCCTGGATGCTGATGCCTTTGAGATCCCCATGATATCCCCAGTTGTCCTTTCAAAGGTACCTGTGGCTATTACTCTCAAGCTTACACATACTTTTGTGTCCACTAGGATGGGTTCCCCTCTGTTATTCCTGGCTCTGAGACATGGCTTGCACAGCTCAATGATTTGCTGTATGGTGTCCCTGTCTACCCTGTAACACTCTACTATCTCCAGATCATTTAGCCCCTGGTAGGTTACTCTTGGTCTGAACACTCTTCTCCTCCTCTGGTTCCTAAGGTCAACCTCATCCTCCACACCACCTTCAATCTCCAACACATACTGATGAATCAAAGCTATGGCGGCCCCTACCATGTACATTTTAAAAGATCCCCATCTGTTTACACTGATGGTGCAGAGTGTTGGGAATACACAAGTGTGTGTGTGGTGCTTTCACACTTTATACTATTGTGCTTTGGAAGTTGCTGATGTCATTGGGTGTGTATGTGCAATTCCAGCTGCAGGGTATCTTACTTGTGGGTTTCACAGCAGGTACTGCTATTGTGATGCCTGTGGTGTTGAATTACACTTGGCTGCCGTGATTCATCTATTGCCCTTTACTTCACTTTTCAACCCGATTCCCCTCCCATTGTCAGGCACACATCCAGCTGCCTGCTTTCATGTTTTGTAATTTCCCAACCCAGCAATGTGTTGCGAAATGTGTTATATAGCTGATCTACTGCAGGTTTGCTTTGTTCTGATGTCACAGTTCTCTTTTCTTACAGTACAGCAACTCCCCTTTCCTATTCTGCAGGTAGCTGCTGGCAGCCTTGTTAGCTGTCGTCAATGGCCCACTGTGAGTTCCTAGGTGTTAATTACTCATTTATACTCATATTACCATGCTGCAGCATTTCCTTATTGTCTTCCCGTAACCTTCCTGTTTCACCTAAGTTGCGCGTCATGCGCCCGGTTTCCGGCTTTTGAGCGTGTTTTCATCCAAGTTCACATGCACTTTCGGTCACCTTGTGTGCTCTCAGCTAAGCATAGATATGGCTAGATACACACCCCTATCCTGTGGCTTTGCTTATCAACAAGCAACCCGGATTACCAATGCTCTAGTGTGCTTACAGCTACGGCGGCGCACACCTCTCATGATGTTATGTTTACCTCCAGGCCACTTCTCTGTGTTGTACCGCTGTGCCGTGTGGTACATCCTTATGCCGGTGGGACATTTGCGATGGCATTGACTATAATTCCTAGTTACCATATGGAACACTGTCACAGACACTTAGCAACCCTTGTGCCTTCGTTGTGGTGTAGCATGCGTACCATTGATTATTATGGTGAAATCATGATTTGTGTTACATTGCAGTTTTATGACATCTAAATATATTTTCCTTGTGTTCCCATTTGCGCACCCATGCACTGCGGTTGTACTTTGCGTTAGTATGGCCATGACATTAAATGTTATTTTTTATGTGTTGTGCATGTTTTTTATGCCGTTGGCTGTATATTTAGCCATTGGCATATGTTAACATTGTAATACGTAAATTTGGTTCGCTTTCATGGCTCCAATGTTCTGTTTGAAAAAATGTAAACCGTTTTTATTGGTTTCCATTTCTGCATGCCTGCACCACTTCATGAATTGCTATATACCTTCATTTGCATGCTACACTGCTGTACATGGGGTAATTAGCATACATGCACCGGGAGCTACGCAGCTGTGGTGTACGCTGGTAGTGCACATGGAAACAGCTCTTACCTGAATCACTCGACGGCCACATTTGGTGCTAGATCGCCAATGCTACTCCGGCACATGGCGCAAGCTTCATGAATTCCAGGGGGTGTCTTTCACATGGCATCTTTGTTATAGTTGCAGGTTTTACTCCAGTGCTATAATGTTTTTTCATTGGTGTGAGATGAAATCAGTGTGTCAGTACTAAACAAAAGTTGCTCTCGCATGGGATTTTGAGCACCAATATTCTGATTAACTGCTGATGACTGATTTTTTTACAGTGCTGGTCTGGGATTGTCACCATTGGCAATGTCAAAGATGTGACATATCTAATTAATAAACAAGTTGTATAATTATTAGCAGAGATTCATGACACTTGGAGAGCAGAAAGGGTCATATTGGACAAAAGTGAAAGGTAGTAAAGATTTAGGCAAGAAATCATAAGTAGAAAGAAATGGAGTTAGAAGGAGATGGGTGTCTCAACACGACTGGAGTACTATAGGAAAGAGCAGTCACATAATACGTCTTTGAAGTGTTACGGCAAGATAATTCATTTTTTTGTGTGGAATAAATTAAGACGTTTCTGTGAGCAAAGATTTTGAAATAATGTCACTATTTACCCTGCCGGGAGGGGTTAAAACATACCAGGTATAATGAGTACAGTTTGGTTTTGTGTTCTGATTCTGCAGGCGGACAAGACAGTTAAAAGCGACTGTACCTGACCTATGGTGAATTACTGAAATATGTCAATGAAGCTCCCAAACCGTGCTGACATATGCTTTCTAACTATCTGCAGGTGGTTAATAAGCCTGCTTGTTTTGTAATAAAGAACACACAGAAAAAAATTAAGCAGCAAGTTACTGTCACTTTAAATGTGTACTAAATGTGTGATTGGTTACACCCAGGGGCACTAAGAACAGCACAAAATAAAGAACCTTATGGAGCTGCAAACCTGCTTTTGCTGCCAGCTGTAGCTGTAACTGACATTTGTGAGATTATGACTGACACTGGAGTTTACAAGAAAATGAAGGCAAATTACCTTATCAAACAACATAGTACACAGATGGCTAGAAGAAATGGCAAAAGATTCACAAACATTCAGAGAATCAAAACAAGCTGGATGAATCAGCTGATACAGGTGGGAAGAGTCACTTGGCCTAGTTTGTGACATCCATTTGGGAGAAAGATTTCAATGAAGAATTGCATTTCTGTAGTGATCAGAGGTCTCATATAACAGGAAAGAAACTCTTTAAGATTGTGGATGGATTTATGACTGAAAATGAGACTGAACGGACTAACTGTGTTTATATATGTACAGATTATGCAGCTGCCATAAGTAGAAAATGCACTGGTACTGTCAAAGGAAGAAATAAAATAGCACCTAATGTAATTCAGTGCAAAGCATCATTCATGAAGAAGCACCTTCAGCAAACCACACGGACCCAGCGCTGCATGATACAGTCAACATTATTATTAACATGATAGCATCTGTCAAATCCAGACCATTGAATCACAGTTATCTGCAGGTATATGTTTTGAGACTGAAACTGCATTCACCAGACTTCTGCTTCACTAAGAAGCACATTCCTTCAGTATTGAAAGCTGTAGAGCATATGCTTCAACTAAGGGATGACTTGCTAAATATGCTACAATGATAAATTCAAATTGTTTCAGATTGTCTTTAAGGCTCAGTAGGTGGGAAGATTAGCACAGTTTACAGATATTTTTTAATTCAGTTGACTCAGTAAGTTTGTCACTATGAGCTAGCAATAAAAAATATTATCACTGTATGTCAAAGTGAATGCATCTGACAGCAGTAACTGGATTCCTGACCCATTCACTATGGACTCAGAAAAAAAGCTTACCCTAGACAGCAAGAAAAATAAAAGGTAAATTATTGAATTTGCACATGACAGATTCTTAAATCCCTTTTAATTGTGTGAACTCTGAATTTTGTCTTCTTAAATAAACCCATAACCACACCATGATAATTCTACACTACTTACTTATGCAAACCAGCTTCTCTGCTATGTCTGCCATAAAGACAAAGCAACATAACAAGTTGTCATTTGAGGTTAACATTTGCATTTGCCTCACCAAAACCATTCCTGCTATCAATAATCTCTTCAAAGCAACATAGGCTCATAGTTTTCACAAAAATAAAAGTATATGACTTGTCATTTCCCTAAATTAAAAGTTTATGAATTACACAACATATTTTGTAGTAGGCCGCCCACTATCTGAATTGTTCTCACTGAAATAAATATGTATGACTTAATACTTGACATTAGTAGCCCTGCTGCTACATACTAACTATAATTAAAACTGTTTTAGGTGGGTCAAGACAACAGTCCAATCTTCACAGATAGCCATGGCTCTGAAACGTTTGAGGCCAACTGCTGTATTTTATGTAACACAGTATGCATCCAGACTTAGTTCATGCTTAAGCAAGCAAGCCCTCACTGTTTTTTACTTTATGTGCTCTCTAAGTCTTCATACTGCAGATGACTAATGATCAAAATAATGGTCGTGGGGAGCAGTACAGCTGGGACATACACAGTATTTTGAGTACCCATTACAGCTCTGTTACAGGGATCAGTGGAGCTCTTCATATCACTTACACTGACCCTCTCTAGGTGCTGCTTGTTATGCACATCATAATGCCACTACTAAGGTCCATACACTAGAATGGACAAGCAGTGTATCTGATTGCATTATAAATGGAAGATCAAGCTAGAGGTGAACCAAGGGTTTCCAATATCAAGTCATTTTTCTCTGGACCTATTAGAAAGGCCAAGTCCCAACACTGGCTAGATTTTGGGGTAGTTTTGATAGTTATCTGGATGAAGCAAAAATTATTCTGTAACACACTAAGAAGTTATCTGTTAAATTGGTCTGTCTCATCATCCACCCAGTCAGTGAAAGCACCTAAGATTAACCAGCTGGAAAATTTGTGCATTTGGTTGATAACAACATCTGAAAACACTTGTAGAAAAGCTCCCAAGTAACCTGAAGGATGGTACACAAGAAACAATCAGCATTTATCCAAGGACACCCTTAATGGTGATGAAGTATTCATCATTCATCTGGTAGACTTCAGACTTGGCATAAAAACAAATGGCTACATCAACAAATGATACTATCTTTCCTAGACCTGAGAATATCATGGAGACCTGGAGGGATGGCCACAGTTTGATAAGGTCATGAACAATCATTGAACATGGTCTCCATGCTAATTTAGTCAAAAGTAACATGTTTAAAACAAGGTTAAACCTATTGCAAATCAAAATGTCATCAAAGAGCATAACTATAGCCAGGGTGCTGGGATAGAGGTCCTACTGAAAGCTTTCAGATGACGGTGCAACTCCTGATATTTGCTACCACCAATAATATTGGGCAATTCCACTCCACCCCCCACCCCCCAGTGTGGCAATGTGTAATCCTAGTTCTGGAAAGTCTCACAGCTCATTTCCCATGAAAAGTGACTGCCTCTTTGTCCCTGCTAATAACTTCTTTCCATCTCCATTTTCTTACATACTAAAAAAGAAGGGAGGTAACAAAGGAACAACAAGATGGATAGAGGGTTAGCAGGAACTTCCTGGGATGCCAAAGTGTTATGGACGAAAAGAGGCTAAAGTGATTCTTGTATTAAAAATGAATGTCAAGAAAAACAGGCATTAATAATGAAAGTAAGGTATAGAAATTAGCAAAAAATAAAATAGCTAATGTAACTGTTCCATGAAAAATTCACAAAGGATGAAGAACAAAAGTGTCCTGGGTGAAAAACATTATGTTCATCAAAGAGCTGACCTTCAAGATGTAGACTGTTAACTTCCAGTCTAAACATAGGCCTCCCAAAATTGTTGACCAAGGATGACCATCAAAGAAATTACTTTAAAAGTTAAAGTCAATTCTCCACCAAGATGTCTTTTCCATTCTAATGTAAATTGCAATATCACAACCACGACTGCATTTTTAACAGAAAGTGGGAAATGCAAAATAGTCTCTTCATATCTAAAAAATAGCCTCAGAAATTAGATGGATTAGAACCTGAGCTGCTTCAGAATCAACAGGAGAGGATACAAAGTAAGATAAGCATTAATTTAACTTCCAAAAACTCTCCAGCATATTTCCAATAAACTCCTTTCCAGAAAAGAGGGAAAGCAGTTCCTTTTTGGTTGTCTTTATATTCTAATCCACATGCAAATGGAGAAAAGATAAGATGGTAGACATATGACACAGAGCCTTAAGCAATAGATCCCAATCAGACTCAGCTATGCTTCAGATTATATGGAAAAAAAATGTCAGTGTGAGGCAGGCATGGTAACGTTAGCGCAAACAGCTGTCTGACTTTCATGAAAAGTGCCATTCACCCAGAAATTAAATACTGTGGAGTGTCTTTGGAAATAGACCTCAAGTACTATGAAAACCCCCTATATAGTTTTTCACCACTCCTCCTGCCAGAGATTTACCACAATGAATGGTGGACAGTTAGATGTTTAATAATGTGTGAAAAGCATTAAAAATCTAGTCTAGTCACTTTTTACATAATTAATACATGAGTGAAAAACAAGAAACTGAGTAAAGTTAAACTGCAGATGTGAAAGTTCAACCACGGTCAAGACTTCAACAGTTTAGCAAAACAACAGCATTGTTAGCCATGGTGAATAAAGAAGCCCAGGTAAAATAAAATATCCCGCTTTGTAACAAGTCTTTACAGGAGCACAGCAGCAGATAAATTTGATCGAATAATTTATTAGAGGACACCGCCACACATTATTCCATACCTCTCAACTTCTTGGGGCAAAAAGTCTGTCCAAAGTCAAAATAATGGGGAGACAATGGCCAGACATTAGGGACAGATTTTAAACATTACTGTTATAAACTTAGAAAATGGATATAATAATATAGATTATATTGGCCTGCATTTTCTAAATGATATGATTTGAAATTCAAATGTCTGTCATTATTTAGCTTCTTCAATCCTCAATGAGTTATCAGAAAAAATATTATGAGGAACAGATGAAAAAATATATAAGACAAAAATCTGGGCACTCTGTAAAAATCTAGACAGTTGAGAGGTATCATATGCCTCATCCACCATTCGGTACTGCAGCATAAAATTATATCAGAATGCAAACATGGCATAATGGTTTATGATTTACAGTATTTAACACTCAGAGTTTACACTGTAACACAAAAAATTCTGAAGAATGTAAAAAGTTGCTTTACAACTTCAGTTTCACTAAAAGCAACACTCTAAGCAGCACATTATTGAAAAAGCTACACTAAAAGCTGCCTGAGAATTGCATGTTGTGTAGCAACAAGCAACCATTGACCTCTTGCCCTTGAAATGCATCTGCAAAATAATAAGCCTAATACTAAAAGCCATGGACACTGTGTAATATTTGAAATTTGAGGAATGTGTTATTTCATTACATTTACTGCTGTTCTCACAGCTCTTATTATATGTACTGACCAGCAGAGTTGAAGGTAAAATTCAAATACGGATGAAGAACAGCATCTAGTATGTAGTGATGATCTAATACTCATGATCAAATAATCACAATGCATAGCAACACAATGCATAATAACTGCCAAGGTGGCATCATTTCAAAGTGAACCCTTTTAAATGCTTAGCTCTGTACTGACTGCCTCCCAAACTGTCAACAGGATAGGGATCTAGTTTACGTCAATGCATTTCTCCTAAATGATGTCAAGTTAATAGGCACATACTTTTCTGCTTCATTATTTGTACACCTTTGTAATTTCAAGATATTCTCCAGTGTACATGCTGTATATCTTGAACCTAGAGAGATGTCAGATGGATCATCTACTTGCCCTATAGAGAGCTCTCAACTACTGACTAAGTATTAAAAAACGTATATTCCTATATATATCCTATATTTTGTGCCAGGCCAAAGTTGCTTATGTTGTTCCAGACCTTGTTTTCTCAGACCTGTCTCATTTTTGTCATTACTTTTACCATGACATCAAATGTTCATTATATTTCTTTAGCTAATACTTTTTTCTTGCACAAGTAACTAACAGAAGCTTCTACAAAATACTTACATGTACCACTTTCCTCCTTCAACTGATTTCATCCATATTCTTAAAATGCCATCCTCAGTCCTTCTCCTTTGTAAGTAAATATTTTCTTGAAGTGTTTGGTTTCCAGTGCAGCCTCACCTTTAACAGCACTTTGGTTGCTCAGACGTATTTGGCAGTTTATGGATATCTCTCTGTACATTGCATTTTCATCTTGATTTTTTTTTCTGATTTTCAAAATGCCTGGAATGCTTATCTTTTTTATACCTACTCCATTCTATCCTGTCATGTTGTCCATCTAATATGGATGTTGGTGATTAATTAATTCTACCACTGTGTTGTAGTATGCACTGTTAAATGAAAAACTGAAAATGTCACAAATGTTCTCTCTTCTAATGTGCAGTTTTTATTGTCGGCAATATGCACATTTTAAAAGCCATATTAAGAACAACACTCACAGTTATCAGCAAATGCAGTACAAAACTTGGCAAACTATGATCGTGATACAGTGAGTCAAGGCCAGTAATAATCTGGGTGTCTTGAGAAAGACAATGTCACTGAGTCATAATATAGCATTGTTACCTTTTTTTCTGGTGAATCGTGAAGTTGGATATGAAGTGGGTTGTAGCGATTTTAGGAAGCTAACCATGTCATAATATGATGTTGTAAAGAAGAAACGTGGTGAAGTTAGATATATGGCAGTACAACGTAAGGTTCTTGGAGGTTACAACATACTTGGTCAGTGAAAAATGTGAAGTCTTTGTTAAACTCTTTAAGTGTATTAGGAAACACAGCTTTAGTGGGTGGTGATTTTGATGTCACTGTTAGCCTTGAATCGTAGGAATTCCTTGGTTGAAATGAATATTGTGCAGAGTGTTGGAAAGTGTAGAAGAGTAACATGGAGGAGCTTTAGCTTTTAGATGTGAGAAGGTCAAGAAATAGAAACATAAGAGGTCAGATTCCAAAAGAGTTGCTCTCAGTGCAAGTCTGCCCTGATTCCAAAAGAGTTTCTCTTAGTGTAAGTGACCTATGTTTATGTACGGCCTGTCCATAAACAGGCTTACACAGGGGTCACCTGCTCTGAGTTTAAGTGGTCACTTACGCTGAGAGCAAGTCATTTGGAATCAGGTACAAGATGTTTATGTTCTCTGTGGATGGAATGATGGAAATAAGTAGTTTCGATTGGTTTGTGGTAGATAAGGCCTGGGGAATTCCAGGAATATATATGAAGAATGGAGTATTTCTGAACCATATGCATTTTTTTGGATTGGGTAGGAAGTAGAGATGGAACCCATAGAAAATGAGGAGGGAAGAAGAGAGAGAATATACTCAGAATATGGTATCAGAAGTGCTAAAACAGGAGCTGCAAATAGGTGAACCAGATCAATGGAATGGAATGGGATGTGTCTGAGTATGTGGAGTGGTGAGTTATGACATAGACTGATAAAAGAATGAACACCAGTTGTGAAGTGACAGGTGGACAGAGGAAGTGAAGATTCACTGCAGACTAGGACTGTATTATTAAATTAATTACCACAGGAACTGTATATATCTAAGTTGTTATTGGAGCTAGATAGGTAGGAAACATGTGGGCATGTATGATGCTGATACTAGGATGCTGGCCTGGAAACTGAATCAGGAAAAAAAGTGTGTGTGTGTGTGTGTGTGTGTGTGTGTGTGTGTGTGTGTGTGTGTGTGTGATTGCGTGTGTACAAAATACTAGATAAAATGTTTTATGCTTGATTTTAACACACAAATTAAATGCAAAATAATAAGACACTGTTAATTTGCATTCTCTATTATAGTTACCTCAAAATTACTGTTTTAACACTTGTAAAACCTATATTTCTCTCTTTAATTTATGTAAAACATTTTATAGTACTATGGCACCATACACAATATAGAATTAGTTTCTTCAATTCAGCTTCTATCGTTATATTACACGAGTCAAAATGCATTCTGTTCTATTAATTCAAAGAAGGGAGGATGATCTTGTTAATGTAAGTTGATGTCAGCCCCTTGCTTGGTTGACTTCTGCATATGTGGGCAATAAATATGTATATGTTTATGACACTGGTTTTGTTCATGCTCTGAAAGTTAATTGGAAGTCTGGTGCCTAGTAAAGGAGGGATTGATATGAAAGTAATAGTATGTTTCCAACCAAGTCAGACAAAATTCCACAGTCATTTTGATAAGCTGGGAATTTATGTGTCTCTTAAAAAGACTGAAGTGGGCATGTTGCCAACCATATGATATCCCTCAGTAAAAATTTAATTCTGGGAACAGATTATTAGTTATTTTACACATCGCAGTTACTCTTTTACTATTTTATATCTCATAGTGTTTCTAGTGAATATGATATCCTATTTATAGAAGAGATTCATTTTGAAAGATTATTATATATGCAAGTCCTCCCAAACAGACAAAGATTTTTTTAAAGAGGTTTAATGTGTTCTTTCAGATATCATATGTGGCTGCCATAATATCCAAGCATGTACAGTCTTGTAGTCAAAATCGAGTTTAAATAGTTAACTAGTTAGTCACACTATCAATAATGTATACTAGCACATTAGTAATATAGCATGATTGTTATAAACAATGATATATGTATTGTCTTTTGTCTGTGATAATCTCTTTTTTCTCAGAACTGAAAGAATTTTTTTGGATTTATTATAATACAAGATAGAGTCTTATAAATAGAATAGAATAGAACCAAATGACTATAATATCTGCTATACTTTGCAGTTAATAAGTTTATAGCATGCAAATGAATGTTTATAATCTGAATATTATGTATATGCTAACTCCTTTTAATTTTGTTAAATAAGTTAGATCTTTTATATATCATAAATTTAGCAGAAATAGAGTAATACTAGATACCTATTTGTGGGTAGGTGGTAGTATTTGAATAGGATTGCTATTCAAACAAGGAGTTTTAAACTCTATGGGGGAGAGGGGAAAGAACAGTGCATGTATAGTAGTTTACAAATTAATTCTTGTTTATTGGAGTCTACTGTTCATGATAGACAGTTTACAGTTGCAGTTCACTAGATATAATAATAGTTTTTCAGTACCATATTATTTACAAATGTATGAGGGTGTTATATGTAATATTTATTTTTTCCTATTTCAGTAGTATGGCCAACTTGAAATGCATACCAGGTAACATCAATGGATTAAATAATAGTTGTAAAAAGGGTAGTTTATACCCATTTTTAAAAATATTTCATTCTCAAGTTATCTTTTTACAAGAAACACATTTAATAAAAGAAGATTTGGACAGACTTAACACTAAACACTATTTTGTATTGACTAGCTCTCATTATAAACAAAAGAAAAAGGGGTGGCTATTTTATGGAAAATTTCTCTGCCTCTTTGTAAATTCCAGAATACATTTAGTGATGAAAAAACATGCTTTGTTCAGTCACTTTAGTGATTCCAAGGAAACTGTACACTGTTATTAATGTCTATCGGATACCTGTATTGAGAATACAAACAAACAACATATAGGGAAAATACATATATCAAAGGAAAGCATTATTTTTGTAGGTGACTTTAATTGTAATTTATCTGACAATGATACCAGCACTAGCTGTAAAAGAAAGAAAACTGACTCAGTCAAGGCTTTGATGGAGTTCAATGACCTATGTAATATGAGAGATTTAAATAAGTTTTCAGTATCAGACTTACTCTTATTTATGCATTTCTCACACCGCCATGGGACACAATCACAAATAGATTATATGTTTCAAATGAGATCATTAGTAGAATAGATGACATTAAAGTAGTCTCTTGCCCACTGCTGGATCATAAAGTGATAACATTTGAAGTTATATTGAATTCTAATAATAACATCCCATTTTAAAGGATTCCTGCATATATGACAAATATGAAAGACTTTAAGGAGTTCATTAGTAAAGAAATTCAAACTTTTATTGAAATTAACCATACAGGTAACACCTCAGAGATTTTGGTATGGGACTATTTAAATGCATACTTTTCTGGCAAAATTACAAGTTGGTATGTCCAAAAAGAGAAACAATGGGACAAAGAACTGACAGATTTAAAGGAGAAAATTGATAGGTTAAAATTAAATAGTCAAAAAGGAAATAATAACTTAATGGAAGAAATAAATAGCTTAAACAGTAAATATATACAAATTTTACAACATAAAACTATGATATATTTAGAAAAGATTAAAATAACTAATCATTCCATAAATCCTAAACCCATGCATAAATTGGATACTAGAACAAAAATGATTATTAAATGTAACTACATCAAAGAATTATACTCATCTAGTAGTAAAAAGAAGGTGACTCTATCATTGTCCATGTTGGTGTGAATGACCTGAGACGTACCTCCCTGGACTACATGAAAAGAGACATGGAGGAGATCTCTGATCTTGTAGCCCAGGCAGGTATCACCCTAGCCCTGAGTAGCATCCTGCCATCACCAAGAATGATACCACAGTACAAGGACAAAATGATTGACTTTAACAATTGGCTAAGCTTCTGGTGTCATTCTAAGGGAATCTAGTATCTATCTGCCTGGGATGACATGATCGACAGACCACGTTGCTTTGCCAGAGATGGCCTGCACCTGTCGCCCTTGGGATTCCAGATACTGGCAAAGGCTCTTGCCACCCCTATAGTGCCTTTTTTAGGCAAGGTTCAAATGACATATTCACCACCGTAACAGGTACAAGCGAGCAAAATCTGAGGGTAATGCTACTCAATGCTAGAAGTCTAAACCTCAAAATGCACTCACTCAAGGCACTCCTTAAAATGGAGAACATTGACATCTGTGCAGTGACAGAGATCTGGTTCAAGGCTCCAGAGAGCACCCCTGCATTACCAGGCTATAATTCATACCACACCTTTCGGCCACCAAACCCAGACCGAAACACTAAAGGTGGAGGCGTGTCCATATTCATTAAGGATTTCCACACCTCCAAGCTAGTTGCTCAGCATAATGCATCCGAGATTATCCAAGTTCAACTAACTCTAGGCAAAACTGCAATCCAGATTGTAGCTTGCTACAGACCCCCCACCATGCCCCAGGATTCCCACTCATCTTTTCTTGACACACTGGAAAATATTAAAGTACAACCCAACACTCTAATAATGGGTGATTTCAACTACCCTACCATTAACTGGGAAAACTACTCATATGTACCAGCTCTTTTGCTCAACGTTTTCTGGAAATCATCAATTCCAGCACCTTGGATCAACTTATCCACACCCCTACCAGGGGCAGCAATATCCTAGACCTGGTCATCACCAACATGGATGGCTGGTGTTCCACACCAGAGGTCAGCTCCTCATTGGTCAGATCCGACAACAAGCTAATCACCCTAGACATCCACATCCTGCTCCCACCCGCCATTAGGGAAACAACCGTAAAAAATTTCTCCAAAGCCAACTTCACGCTTCTTAAGACAGAAGTGGCAAACTTCACGACACCCATGCAGATGGACAATAGAGGTATGACTGCTGAATCCTACACAAATGCACTTTATAAGCACTTACACGAGTGCATGGATCATGCTATCCCTAACAGAACCAAGATGGTATCCTCCAAAAAAAGGAAGCCAATCTTGTGGTCTTTTGCCATAAACAAACTGTACAACAGAAGAAAGAAACTGCTGCAAAAACGAGTAAAATACCACAATTGGAGGAACTCCCTGGTCAGCCTCAGTAAGAAGCTGAGATCCCTCATAAAATCCTCCAAAGCTAGTTATGAAAACAAAATTGCCACTGATTCTAAAGACAACCACAAAGCATTCTATAGCTATGTCAAGAATCTCAATGGCAACACTCAGATCTGCTCTGAGTTACAGCACAATGACACTAAATATACAGAATCAACTGATATTGCCAACATCCTGGCAGATAGGTTCAATGCTAACTTTACCCCCCTCTCACCCCCTAAAGGGCCCATCTTTATACCGGAAGAATGCAAAGTTCCTGTAATCACGGCTGCACAGGTAAAAACCTCATTCTCCAAAGCCAAGAACACAGCATCCATGGGACCTGACAACATCCCAGGCTGCCTTCTACATGAACTACAGAATGAACTGGCACCCCACCTAAGTACCATGTTCAATCATAGCCTCACCTCAGGCTTTGTGCCCATTGAATAGCGCACCGCGACAGTTATCCCACTCCACAAAGGGGGCACAACAGACCCTGGGAACTACCGCCCCATTAGCCTGACGAGCCTATTCTGCAAGGCCATGGAATGTATCATCATGGAACTCATAAACAAAGACATTGGAGATCTCCAAACTCTGGACCCCACACAGTTTGGGTTTGTAAAAGGCAGATCATGTCTCCTAAACCTGATAGAATTCTTTGAAGTAGTCACCAAAGCCATAGATGAGGGTAAGGTGGTTCACACAGCCTATCTAGATCTCGCCAAGGCATTCGACACCATCCCCCACTCTGGAATTATAGATAAACTCACTAAACTAGGTATAAATCCCTATGTCACAGGATGGGTTGCCAACTGGTTACTGACAGAACCCACACTGTGAAAGTAGCAGACTCCAAATCAGACTTCAGACCAGTGACAAGTGGAGTACCACAGGGTTCAGTCCTGGGTCCTCTCCTGTTTGGTATCTACTTCTCTGAAGTACAGGCTAACACAGAAGGTCTTTGGCTAACTAAATTTGCAGATGACTGCAAACTAGGAGCCATAATCGAAACTCCTAACGATGTTGACATCCTACAAAAGGGCCTCACTGAGACAGATGCCTGGTGTCAGAGACATGGTCTCAAGGTCAATGCCAAAAAGTGCATTGTCATCCCCATTGGTAAAAACTCTGTACCCATGAACTACCACATAGGCGGTAGTCTACTTAACACCAAAAGTGTGATAAGAGACCTTGGGACACAGGTGGACAGTAGTCTCTCCTTTGATAATTACATTGCCACAGTGGTCAGAAAATCCTTCTATGTGGCACACCTCATCACAAAAGGTTTCTCATCCAGAAAAAAAGAAGTCATTGTTCCCCTCTACTCATCACTCATTAGACCCATTATAGAGTACAACGCCCCTTTTGGTATGTACCTCACAAGACATCTACAACAACTGGAAAGGCTGCAAAAATACCCCACAAATAGGATTACTGGCCTCAAACAGATGCCTTATTCAGACCGTCTCAAAAAGCTCCAGCTTTACTCCGTCGCATATCGCCTACTCAGAGGCGATCTCTGCCTAACATACAAAGCTATGTCAAACCCAGAGCTGTTGGACATGCTCCACTTAATGAAATCCCAATCCCTCCGAGCTACACGCTCTAGGGGCCTAAACCTTGTCACCACAATAATCAGAACATGCTGGAGGGATAGATTCCTGTCCCAGAGACTTCCCATACTCTGGAACAGACTACCTATCTATGTCAAACAGAGCTCCTCATTAGCACTCTTCAAGAAAAATCTTGATGATTGGATGGGTAATAGGAAATGCACCCCGGGGATCACTTCTGTGGTTCTGCTTGACAGGGGCACAGGAAAATAATTTTCTTGGGTGGCGAAAGCCAGAGTACCTTTTTGGCTAGGCTTGTACAGGCCCTAGGGTCAGTAGCCTAGTACCTACCTATGAACCTATGAACTGAATTAGAAGATATCCTGGATGTTTTCAGGTCTCATTTTAATAAGATTAATCAACACAAACCAACAATGGATACACAAGATCTAATTAAAATATTAATAAAACATATACTAAAAACAGACTGTCAGAAGAGCAAATAAAAATAACTGACAAGCCTATATCAATATCTAAACTCAAAATACGCATTAATACATTGAAACCCAATAAGGCACTTATAAATGATGGTATAATACCTGAACTATACAAAATGATGACTAAAGATGCTTTGAGTAATTTATTAGAGGTATTTTCAATAGTTAAAGGACTTACAAAGGTACCACCTTCTTGGAAATACAGCCCAATATCTCCAGTTTTAAAACCTGACAAGGACTTGGCACACCATTCTTCATATAGACCAATTTCATTATTAAATGTAGATTATAAAATAATTATGGCAATATATGCCTCTAGAATTAACTAATTTCTTCCAATGTTGATGAACAATGATCAGACTGGGTTTATAATGAACAGGAACACCTATGTTAATATCAGGAGACTACTACCAATAATTGATTATACCAATAATTCAAAAAGATGATTAACTTTGGTTAGTCTGGATATCAATAGTGCATTTGATTCAGTTAATTGGGAGTACTTACTATTAGTACTGGAGGAATGTAATTTTTCAAACAATTTCTTGCAATTAACCAAACTTCTTTATGAAAACTCCTTTGCATACATTAAGATAGGCTGATATGCTTCCCAATCAACAATGATTACAAAAGGAATTAAACAGAGTTGTCCCTTGTCCTCATTGCTTTTTGGTCTAGTAATGGAACCTTTTGCAAATTATGGAAGATCAAATAAAAACATTATTTATTTGACATTTGTTGACCGTGAAAGTCTGACTTGGAGTAAAGCGAATGTTCATCAGAGGCCTGGGGAGAAATGTTCCAGACACATGTCTTTGCAATGTGGGAGGAAACCGGAGCACCTGGAAGAAACCCACATGAATGCAGGGAGGACATGCAGACTCTGCACAGAAGGCACTCCAGCTGAGAATTGAACTGGAAAACCTCTTGCTGTGAGGTAACAACACTACCACTGCACCGTTAACACTACCACAGCACCATTGCGCCATCCAAAAATATCAAAGGAATACTAATAAATAATGATTTAATTCCCACAATACAATTATTTGCAGATGACATCCTATTAACTTTGATTGAATGCAATTCTTCTGTTATTGCAGTATTCCAAGCAATAGAAATATTCCGGAAAAAAAAATCAGTACTCAGTTTTAATGAGAATAAGACTAAAATACTACCTGTTAATTATAATATTAATAAAATAGATAAGAAATTACATAAATACATTGTGAAAGATGGTAAAATTGTGAACGATGGTAAAATAACTTACTTAGGGATAATCTTGTCTGATAATATTAAGGATATAACAACCCTTAATTAAAATAACTTAAATTCCATAAAATAAACTCTTAATAAATGGAATATTTTTTTCACTATGGAAGAGGGATTTTCCTTACTTAAGATGATTATCTTTCCTAAAATTCTATATACAATACAATCTTTATTCTTCCCACTCCCCAAAAATATAAAGGAGTGTAATTGTTTGTTTCTGAGATTCTTATTGTTTCCTAGTAAGTCTAGACTGGCTTTAAACCATCACATTAGAGATTGGGCATTGGGTGGCATTGGCCTTCCAGATTTAGGATTATATTTCTTATCCTCAACTCGTAAGACAATAGGCTAAATAAGAATTATAATGCCAAATGGAAAGATATTCATGGAGGTATTCAATAATTTAACAAAATCATATCATACTAAAATAGCTACAAATAAATTTCATTAGTTAGTAGAAAACTATTTTATAGAAAACAAAAACAAGCCAGTTAACTCTTATTATATTAATACTGTAATAACCTCCTTTAAAATTTTCATTTTCAGAAACCCTTAATATAAAGCATGGATTTCTTTTGTAATTCCAATTGCATATACTCAAAATGGTATTAATACATTTAATTTAAGAGCAATGACTACATTTAAAGACAAAAAAATCTGCTATATCGGTATCAATTACTAGATAATGGGAAGTTACAAAATGTAGATGATATCATTAATAAGGTTTAGTAAAACAAAGATATGTGGTTAGAAATTCAAAATTGTAGACAATTTATTGAACATATAATTATTCTAATGCAACCATAGTTAAAAATTATTTTCCCAGATTAATTGATTTAGTCATTATTCTAATGTACCAGAATATAATTGGAAAGGGAGTTATATCTAAAATATATAAGGTACTTAAGAAATCAACAGTATGTCACAGAGAACATTACTGGGATTATTTTAGACTTGTTAATAATAACTCCCTACGTTAAGATGGCAAAAAATAATACTCCAATCTTCAAAACAAACTACTTCATCTCTTGGAAGTTAATACATAGAACCTTTATCATACCACATAAAGTTGAATTGATGTATAATGAAAAAATAGGGTGGTGGAGATGTAAACTAAATGTTAAAACTGACTGGCAGCAAATGTTTTACAATTGTATAAAAACAAAACATACTGGGATAATATGAATTCTCTCTTACAGTCTGTTTTAATGATAAATTTATGCTGACCAAATCTCTTATATTATTTAATACACCTATTCCCACTTGTATCATGAAAATAAAATACCCTCGTTTTTGGAGTATCTTAACATTAACAAGAAAAGTAATCACAAGAACTGGAAGAATCAAACTACTGCTACTATGAAGGAATTTGTTCACTTGACAACTAAAGTTTGCCATCTTGAACTTATCATGATCAAGGCAAGAGTATCCAGAATCACCTCTTCATATAATATATGGATGAAATTCAACGAACTGCTTGATAAACAGACTTTAATAATTAACTTAACAATTACTCTTATCACATTTCTTTGTATGTTTAAAAAGCTTTGTTTTAGAGTAGACACCATTGTAAATAGCCATTTTAGTTGTTATATATTATTGTTGTCAGTTCTGATGAAGTCTTGATGACAAAAGCACTTGACTGTGCTTTTTACTAGAATGTTCATTCACTGATTTTTGTGATATTGTTGGTGTTTATTCTGACCTGTGTAATTAAAACATTGCTGCAACACTTGCGGGTCTGGTTTGTGCTACAGCAGGAGTGATTACTTTTTTCTTGGTGACTTCTTATCACTCTTGTACCAGGATTTTGTGTTTTTGGGTATATATTATTGCTCTTTTAGATATGTATATTTGTTTTTATAACATTTCTATTATCGTATATTAATGTTTTGTTGTTACATTTTTCAATAAAAACAACTAAGAAAAAAAGAAAGGGTTCATAAGGAAAGAAGTGAAAGGAAGAGAAGCTTTCTTACCTTGTAATTTGATATGATGATGATTCTAGTTGAACAAATATAGCAGTTTTCTTTTCAGGAATATTCAGGGTCTCGGGTGGTCACTTAATTTATTTTCAGATAATTTCATTGTCTTTACTGAATTTGGTAAACTGGCTAGATTATGTCTGTTGAATTAAAATTCAGTTGTAAGCAGGGCTAAGGGAATAGAGTAACCATTGGATTAAACTCTAAAGGGTCAACATATTTGAGTTTGTTAGTAATGTCTAGCATACTGGACATTAGGCAGGGGAAAAAGGTGGGTGGGATTATGTCAATGCATAACTTAATAGGTGAAGTGATAGGATCAATTATATGACCATTTGGAATGATATTACTATGGTTGTGATGCTCCTCTTTGTGATGTATGTTAGACACATCCTGTCAGCTCAGTGTTACAGTAATTTGAAGGAATAGTAGAATGCATGTGATTGGATGGTTTGAAAAAGATACGGGGATGTATACTAAAAGTAGAGCTGTAGGAAGGGTGGGATGAATATGGACAGATGTCTTATGCGCCAGCTTGTAGAGAACATTGATATGGATAAATTATTACTTATATAGTCTGCATATTATTGTTGGCTTTGTTTCTGCTGCCACTTGCTTCTTGGAGCTATAGAAAGTGCCTGAAGAAGGGATGCCAAATTAGAGAATGTATTATTTATGTATTACGTACAAAACAATCAACATCATTACTTGATTTATTTTTCCTTTTCAGTGTAAGGTTCCTGTTTCGGTCAACACCACCTATTCTTCGCACCCTTTTCTACACTTGAAGGCAAAAGTCTTGGCATGCTTGAGGCGTGTCCCCTTAACCATCTACCTAGCTCTTGATTGGTTGGTTGGTGACACTGTCTCACATCTGTTAATGTAAGAGGCCAGCTGGAGAGTAGAAACTTTACAAGTACAGTTTGGGAGCAGGCATCTGGCAGATCTGTGGAAAGAAACATTTATAATTATCATTAGTCTGTGTTCTTGAATGAGATGCTTCCGAGATTTGCCAATAGTTATTTTTGTAAGTGTGTGCATCATGCTGTAAATTAACTTCTTTATACGTGAACAAGGTGGTAATGTGCTTCACTGAATGCACAAAAGTGAAAGGCTGTACAGACACACCCATAAGCTTTTCAGCTGTCTTTAAGTTCATGACGTAGTTAACTACTGTGGGTTTTTTTAGTTTAAACTGCTGATTACTTTTGGCTGTTTTCATAATTTTGAGGTCTACATGGGTTTGCTTAAGCCAGTGTGCACTGTTGGTGCTTAGTAAGTGAGAGCAGTACTCAGTATAGCCATGTACAATTTAAAGTAAATAAGACAAGAAGGTATTATTTACTGAATGTATGGATTTCCTTATGTGGACACCCTGCCTAGTTCTTTATAAGGTTGGAAACTAGAACATAAAACAGCTGAAAATGGAGGTGAAAGAAGACAAGGTGTACACAAAATAAAGGCATTAAGAGGGTTGTACTGAAGAAGGTAGGAAAAGAGGGAAGGGGTACTATATTTTTTGTAGGGGGAGATCTCACTGTTTGTGAAGTTTTTATATAAGAGTGAAGTTGGGAAGGTGTAAGGGAAGAAGATGTAAGAGAGAGCTTTAGGGAAGCTTTAATGGAATTATGCAACATAAAAGACAGACAAGTCTTACAGGAACACTATGGTTGGCTGACAAGGGTGAGGGACACAAGACATACAGATGGCACACAGACTCAAAAGGTTAAGGGTAAGCAGGTGTAGATGCAATTTGAACCATGCCCATAGGACCTCAATTATTCCCTCTTGCTGATGAAACTCCAGTGCTGGACCTAAGCAGAGTGAGAATGGAGGTCTTCAGGGCTTGGTGGACAGAACCCACCAGAATCTTTGGGTCTGTAACCCACTGTTGGAGGTCTTTCAAAAATTGAAAACACTTCTCCACTGCCTGTTTAACTGCATCCCCTATCAGGTTGTGAAGCTTGCTCCTTTCTGTGCTTTCCAAGCTACAATATGCTGAGGAGTGCACAGAACTAGAACTATCAGCCTAACCCTGAGTGGACATCCTCATGTGGGAAGAGGAAGATGATGGACATTCCCTGACCTGGGAAGTACAAGACTGGGCTGTTCTCTGGGATACCTGGAAATGTGGAAAATGAAATGCAAATGGGAGGAAAAATTAAAAAAAAATGGAAAATAATAAATAAATAGGACTCATAAGTCGTTGTAGTATTTTATTGACTGTGCAAATTAAAAATTTGTTATGCAGGCTAACTTAATGAATTTATTCTACATATTGTATTCTTCAGTAATGTTGTCAAATGATAGTACTATTGACTCTGGTGAAAGAGTTAAGTTATAGAAACTGCAATATTTCTGCAGTTATATTTCATCATAAAGTGTCAAAGATGTATTCTTTTTGGGGAGGGGCCTATACAATCTGAGCAAGTAAAAACTGACTGAATTTTGTTATGCCTATATTATGAAATGAGAAACACTTATGTACACTTTCAGTAAGTGTCTTTAACCTCATGTCTGCTTAGCATTTATTATATGAGACTTTCTCCTCAGCTCTACAAGTAAGAAGAAGGGGAATGCATATTTGTTTACGTATGCTATGACTGAGGCACATTGCTTTATTAATGCAAACTTGTATCAGTAAGAAATAGTGTGCTTATACTCTGAGAATTTTTCATTTAATTTCTTAACTTCAGTATACTCTTGATACAAAAAAATTGTTGCAGAATGTGCTTTTGTTCCTGTCATTTGCTATATTGAGAGGCACCAAAGTGTCTAGGGTTGTGGGAGGGTTTGCTATTGCTAAATTGCTTTTTACATCTCCTTATATTTTTCTAACTTTTACAACAAAGTATGCTTGACCAAAAATATGCATTATGATGTGCAGAACTTACTTGAATTTCTCTGTTGTAAAAGATTTTACATTACTGTTAAAGCATACAAGACATACTTTTTGGTAAAATGAATGTAGTATTATGGCATCCAGCAAAGTGTATCATACACTTGTTGCTTTGTCCCCTACCCCCACTGTACACAAAGTGTGGTGGCTAGCTCTGATCACCCATTTTGTATGTGCAGCAGCTATTATGCAAAAAAGTTACATATTTTGCAAAAGCAAGCACTGTGCATATCAGTAAACCAAAAAGGCCTTACTTATCTCTTCTATTAAGCATTGTAAAAGATTTCCAGATTCATTCACTGTGTCTGCATACTTTAAAAAATGTAAACATGTCCTGCAAATTGACACTATGTATCTAGATGCACCAGCAAATATGAAAATTAGTGTTGTCAGTAATACATGCAGAAATACATATACCTGCATTAAGTTTAATTATTTATGAATGAGTTACAGCATTTCCTTACATTAACCTTTTTAGATTACAGGAAAAATAAAATACACTTGCCGTAGAACTCTAACCTTCTATCTTGTACCTGACCTTCTCACCAGACCTGCTGTCACCTGGCTTCCTCTACAGGTCATCATACCTGTGTTTTCACCACAGTTCAGAACATGAGAGCCTTGCCAGAGATGGCAGGTACTCCCGCAATACTTGACAGATGTCTTTTTTTCTCCATTCACTGATGGTTACTGCTTTTTCATTTGTCTGCAGGTATCACTCCTGCAGTTGATAGAGAAGGATCTAGGTTTGTTTCTTAAACCATCCTGGAGCTCGACCTTGGGCTTTCACAGATGCCATGTTGCGAACTGCCAGTGATAAAGTGAGGGGTGTGAGTGCAGTTCAGGAGATAAGATTGTGTTAACCACACCTTAAGTGATAAGACATTGGTGTACTCAACTCTTGAAGATATATAGGGGTAATATCTATGAAACCTATCTGACTTTCAAAGCTGGACTGGACTGAATTAGTCATATGGGCTTCTTCAGCTTTTGTACTTATTGCTGTTAGTACTTTACTTGTTGAATGGAAAAGTTTCAGCAGTGTGATATCTGTAAAAGTGTTGTAGTGGTGTTTTTGCAGTACATGAATAAATTCAAAAGTGTATCAGTATTCATTTCTTTGGTTAATAAAGCATTTATGAGGGTATTGGTAAAGCAACCTGTGTTGCTTTGATGCAGTAATTCATGGTTGACAGATCAGTTCATTACCACATATTTAAATGTTGTTGTGGTGGCCCAGGTTTTGGAAACTCATTGATATTATTTTATAAGGTCTTTTATGGGTCATATGCCATATTACTCATAGGATAGAGTTATTTTTTACAGAGTGCTCTAATACTGAATACATATGGAAAAGTAATGGAATGTTTTACTATGCCAGAGATCTTTTATGCACTTATGCATGACCACATTCTCATTGTCCATCAGCACACTGTGCCCATGACAAGTCAAAGTCACTGAAAGCCAGTTGTGCCTCATATACACTTGTGCAATCACGGAATTCATAGAGCTAACTCTGTTGATGCTTTATTTGCTTAGGAATTTCAACAGTCAGCCTGAATTTATGTTAGTAAGCTGAAGTCAACCATTTTAACTTTTGTTGTACCTTTTTATTTGACAGCCTGGGGAAAGCTTGAACAAGTTAAAAAAACAGGGAAAAGATTAACTGTTGGAACATTGCTAAACCTATGTGATTAATATAGTTCACTGACAGCATCTTATTTGAAGCATATTTCTGCCAATCAGGTATGTCAAATATGACTTTTTCTTAGAGATGTTAAGGATCAGTGGAGTGGGAAATGAGGTTTGGAACAGACCATTTTGTCCAGGGACATCTTCAAGATGGGGGGGGTTAGTTAGAGTAGTAGGATTTGGGAGGATAGGGTGAGGATATGGTTAAATAGGAATGGATGAGGTTTGGGCATAGGTCTCAACCTCTTAAGAGTTTAATGTGGAACACAGACCCTGACAATGTGTGAAAAACAGGCAAAGTGTGGAACACCCTATTTTCACACTGCGTGAAAACGCATTTCCACAGTGCCAAGCTGAATTGGTCTTTCAAGCAAAATCAGTAAGTTGAAGTATATATGAACCATAAATCTGGCCACATTTTGGAAGAGACATTTAATTTTTAAACAAGGCTGAACATTTTGCATGTAACTATGAAGTAGCTGTGGCATGTGACATAGATAACTGCTGTCTCAGTGCATGTCTGGGGGAGATGTTTGGTCACCAACATCATTCACAGTACCTCTGTGTAGTGATGAAATTTGTAGATTTGTAGATGCACTATGAAAATTTAGCAGTCTAGCATACCTCCTCATTCCTACCTCAAAAGACAGCCACCTTCAGTATACCCTGTGATGTAACACTGGGATGAACGTAACATAATTCAGTTTGTTTCTGTCAGACAAATAGCCCCAAAAGTTAGGCACATGTTTGCACACCTGATGTTCATAGGTTAGAAATATTAACTCAAATGGATTCCTAGTCTAACAAGCTTGTTTAAACTCAGTGAAGATGAAAGCCAAATCATTTCAGTCAAAAACAGTAAAGTGCTGGAAATGTGTGGTAGCTGTAAAATAAACTGATATACAATAGGCTGGACTCATTTCTTATTTTTGGCTAATAGATTTAGAACCTAATCGCTGACTCACTTTTGACCTGGCTTTAAGTGATTACATTTTTTGTTTTCTCATCTATAATTCTAATAAAAAGCATTATGTCATTCCTGAGCAGGCAATAGCTGTTAAGGTTAGGAGTCTTTTAAGTCAGTAAATGATCCATGAATTAAAAAGTGGTCTATAGTTTTCAAACCATTTCTATGGGTTCAGTTTTAAGTCATATCGAGTTCTTTATTTGAGAAGATAGATGTACTGGGTCGAAGGTATAATGAATTAACCTGTATATTTTGTAAACTGTTATGGTTTACCTATGCCTATTTATGAACTATAACTGATGAGTAAGCATGTTGCTATACATATATATGTATCCATATACATACATACATGTTCTTACATGTGCACATATGATAAATGATTTATACATGACCAGACAGTTTGCACCTGTGAGCAAAACACACATGGTTAATTTGCAAGATGTCTTCAAACCAGCATCACAAATGGTGGGGTGGTAATTACATGGGGGACTCCACAAATGGTGGGGTGGTATTTACAAGGGGAACTCCACTCCTGGATTTGGGAGCATTACATTTTACTTTCAGTGATGGCCATAGTGGGTAAAATCTGACTTACTCGTACATTTGTGACGCATCTCTACATTATGTTATCCATTTTGACTGGCTGTAAACAGACAGTAGAATGCCACATTTTATTTTACCCTTTAGGGCAGCATTCCTTCCTATTGAAGAAACTATTTCCAATAGCTTTAAGGAGGAAGAAATAAGGAATGAATCAGCTTAGCACTTTAGTTACATGGGACAAAACAAGCTGCCCAAATGCACTGTATAATGACGAAAACAATATAAAACACACTTTTTAAAGCATTCAAAAGAACATTCATAAAATATGCAAAAACATAAATTAGTTATAACCTATAATTAAATATCTAAAACATTAATAGTATGTATGCATTGAAATAACGTTACTGATGCTCACCAAATTATGGCACTTGCAACCTAATACATACATAACAGAAATTAATAATGTATTCCAATATATGTAGCAGAACTGTGACCTCATCTGTTTTTACACAGTTCTACAAGTGTTTAATGTAACTGTTTTGCGATTCCTTTTTGCATGTATTTTACTTGAGCTTACTGTATGTGGTGGAATCCCGCCCTCAGGAACACTTTGTTGATTGGCTCGTATACTGCAATTGCAATTGGCTGTAATTGTGGTATACGAGCCAATCAAAAACCTTGTAGCACAGCCAGTGCTGTTCAATGAGGAACAGCGGAGTAGTTATTTGATTGGTTTGTATACCGCGATGCCAATTGGCAACAACTGCGGTAAACTAACCAATCAAAATTTGTGTAGCAGAGCCAAAGTTGTTCAATGCGGAACAGTGCGCTAGTTAAGGGCCGAATGTGGTGCATTCCACATAATCTGGAGCACTTGGTTGCTCAGGATTTGGGAGGAAGTGAGGTAGGGGTAGGGAGGGGCTTAACGAATGTTAGGCAAGTGTAACTGGAATAAGAGTCACATTTTGGCGTGAACTTGCTACCCTCCCTCCCTCTTTTATTAGTGGGGATATGGTTATGTTTAGTTTGGACAGGGTGGAGAAGAGAGGCAGGCTTGCCCTCTTCTGTTCTTCCTCTGGTGCTGGATGGTCAATTCAATAAGTTTGAAAAGGAAAGTGAGCGGTTATGCTGTTTGAATACATACGTAAGCAAAGGAAGCTGCTTATTTGGTTGATGGTATAATGCAAGTAATGGTAATGAAAGTGAGCAGTTATGCTGCTTGATATGTATATAAGCAAGTGGGTGAAGCTGCTTATTGGATTGATGGTATAATGCAATAAATGGCAATGAAAGTGAGCGGGTATGCTGCTTGATAAGTACCAATAAATGGTAATGGAAGTGAGCAGGTACACTGCTTCATAAGTAAGTAAGTGGAGGTATGGATGCTGCTTACTGATCAGGATGAGCAGGTTTACCCAGTCCTGTCCTAAGATACTTTACATGGATGTTATTTCATCTGTATCATGTTTGGTTGAAATGAATATTGATTAACATTTATGTTTATGGAAATTTAATAAAGGTCGTCAAATGTCATTCGACGTAATGTGTTTCTTGAAGGGGACCTGGACAAAGTGTAAGTTACCCTTTTTAGCAGATGAGGACATTGTCCTACTATATAGGCTTTAAAAAGGGTTCCAGGGAAGTTGGGCGGCTCCACTAAATGAATATTCATGCTTAAGTTAAAAATACATGTATACTTATTCTGTGGGTGTCATGAGTGAATAAGGTTTAAGTGTGGCCATATAGCAACAATTTCAGATTACAATATGCTACAACATCAGGGATCAAGATGCCAGAGAGGCAATTTCGTACATCCAGAGAACAACATTCTAATGGATGCTGTCAGGACATGTGGGAAACATATGTTTGGGAAAGGGGGATGAAGGCAGGCAGACTGAACTAAGGAATATAATCAATTAGACACTGCTATCAATGCTAATGGGTGAAAGAACAGTGTAGGGAAAATGTAAATGACCTAGTGGGATGTCCAAGAGCAACATCTGGGCAGAATGCAATTGCCTGCAGCAGCACAGGTGGGGACCCATATACAATCCATCAATTAACACGAGATGAAGAGCTCCTTCTATTCATAAGGGGTAATGAGTATTATACAGATGATGATGATGGCAATGGAATCATCACAGTAGGTGCGGACAATAGCAGTTCGAGACTACAGTATCAACCACAGTGTGGAATACAAGAGGGCTGATACTTAGGTAGTAGCAATAATCCATGCTGTCATTTATTGTTAATTATAACTGTGTATCTACAACCCATTCCATGTTTCCTAACAAGGTTCCACACCTTCTTTGGGCATCAAAGAAAATGCACAATGTCTGCACAGTAAATGTCTGCATTCTGCATATATAAATAATCTGTCGTTGTCAAGATATAAACATCTTATCAGTTATTCTTTCACAGGCTTATCACTAGAACCAAACATGTTCACTGCAACAGCACAACAAACTGAAGCTGATGACACATTGACCATCAGCATTAAATCCATAACTCTGGCATTCATGACCCAGCTTGAGAACAGTGGAACACAGGTGCAAAGTGTACTGGCAAGACCCACATATCCCACAGAAGGTACATAGCTCACACAACCAACCTAATGACAGCATAATATTTTAATCTGAACATGGGGACAGGCATGTGTAACTTAACACCAGTATCTTGTGAACCACAGGCAAAGGATCAGGAAGATGCTACCATTTCAAAGTTAGCAGTAACTGCTGTGACACCTATGCAAGAGAAGACATATGTCACATATAGCTCCGGAGATATGCATGGCCTTGTCTTCCCAGCAGGAGATGTGTTGTGACTTTGTGCAGGCTAAAGCCAGTGCCACAGATAGTTAGCTGGAGATGGTTGGAGTACTGCAGGGTGTACGTGAAGAATTCCATCAGTGCATGGGAATGGAAGAGGCCATAAAAAATGTCATAATGATCCTCATTTGAAGTATAACAGCACAGACTGCATCTATGTCCACCTCCATTGGTACACTGGTAAAGACTAGCCAGGCTGAAAGAGGAAAGAAATCTGGACATGGAGAGGGGAGTGTCTGTAAATGTAGTGACCGGGTAAGCCACACAGGTGGGGCTGAGAAGGCAACACACCATGTGATTCTCAAGGTAGTGCTCCAACTACTCTGGGTGACACAACACAAAATGAGAAAGGCAGGACTCATCAGCCTTTCATAACATGTGGTACAGTCTCACAGTCAAGGTCTCAGTCCTGCAGTAATATCAGTTCAGTGTCTAGAAGCTTCCCTGCATCCAGAAGGTCATGGTATCACAGTTACTCAGCATCAGTCTCTCCTACCACCATTTGGTCATGATCACAAGGACAATCAACTACAATATCATTAGGGGATATTGTGCATGACACATTAGGCATTTAATCGCAATAAAAACTACACAGATAAGACACAACCAAGAATAGAAATGCACAGCTACATATAACTTGTGAAACTCTAATGTCACCATGTTTAATGTGAAAAAAGCATTTTTTTTTGGGGGGGGGCATCTTTCGGGTATGATAAGTGATACTTTAAATATTATTACTTGGGTAATGACTGTTTGGATGTACAACTAGGGACTTTCATTTATACTGTCAAAACTCTTGCCAGTGAAACTAACATTCTTGGTACATCACTCTCAGGACTGCAAAAATTATGGCTTCTTAGTATACAGCCTCTGTGAATCATGCCACAGCTGCAAATAACCACAAATTGCACAAATACCCACTACTCATATGTGCACTGACTATGAATACCACCAACTTTAATTGGAATGGGGAGGTGATGATTTGCACTATTATACACTGTTCATGTGACTGCTGCATTTTCTGGCACTGCTATCCATCACATAAAAAATTATTTGTGCTTTATTCTATTTCTTATAACCAGCTCTTGTATTTCTTCTGTTACCCAGCACATAAAGGCATGATAACTGTTACTATCAGCTCAAACAACCCAAACAGCCCAAATATGTTTTTACAGACAGAAAGTGGCTCAAGTAAATATTAATATAACAAAACTGTAAAAAAGTGCATATATGTATAATTTATTTTCAGGAACTAATAATGGGCTCTCCTAGGCCCAGTGGACTTTCCCAGTAAACAAATGCAATAAACAAATAAATAAATAAAATAAGTTTAGATTATTTCTAGAAGTACTGTGGGTTGCAACTTGTAGTACATGAGGTGTGGAATGTGAAAGTTGTAAACGGAGTGGAGGATAAACTGCCTGCTGTATTTAACGCCACATGCTATATGTTGGGTGATAAAGCAATAACTGTATCTGCTGTATGTAAGATAAGAATCATTAATACTATAGAGTCACACTGAGCAGATTAGATATATATTAAGGTTATAAAATAGTTGGTCAACAAACTAATTCCTTCAAATTAGTGGCAGTAAACACATTTCTTCAATTTGTATTTTCAGGGAAAACAGCTAGTTAGCAAAGTACTCAAATTGTTTTCCATGACTTATTTTCTCATGTGCCCTATCTGTGAAAGACTATGCCCCAGATCACACCTGGTTAATATAAAAACTTCCAAGAGTACTTCTTGAAAAAAGAAAACAGTGACTGGACTGCACTGTTAAAACTGTTTACATAAGCTAGGGTACAAAAATAATCAAATATCTCATTGATGATCACACAGTATTTAAATTTCCATTTGCACTTTAACTTAACATCATTTCAGTTAGATCAGAAATGTAGTTAGGGTGGGGCAAAGGTGGCTGTTGCTACATGAGCAAAGTGTTAAGGGGCTTGATCAGCAGATAATTGTTTTTTCAGAGTATATGCATTTGTTGTCAAGTGTTGCAGCATTCTAGGTATGGTCTAAACCGTAGCATTTTTGCAACAGTTTAAAATGAGAAAAGACCTTTCTTTTCCATCTGAACAGAAGTGCTATAGTGCTCCATGGGTGAAATGATCTGTAGCAGTTGCTTGTGACAAACATTACAAGCAGTTTGCTGCAGTTTAATGGAGAAAAAATGTTTTTTAGTTCCTCAAGTCCAAGGTAAGGAGCTTTTCTAGTAAAGTTAGGGTAGGCACCAAACTGAAAGATGACCCAGAGCATAAAAATAGCTAGCTACTACTTTGTTAGATTATTATGCATGCAAATGTGGTTAGTGTAAAAGCCAGAAGCTGTAAATGAATTCCTCAGAACCTGTTTTGTAGCAATAGATTACAAGTTATTACCCATGCATTTCACTGGAGATTGGTTTGTGTGAAGATCCAGCATGGGGTTGGGGGCAATTCCAGTATAGGGCCGGCAGTGAGGCCAGTCTGAAGATGGGGGCAGAGCAAGGGAGTGCAAATAGGGTTTGTTGCATCAGCACTAATTTAATTTGCTACAGCTCTGAATGGAAGAGACAGATTTCAATCTAATAGAAGGTTGTGGGGAACTGGGGTATGCTCCAATTTATGTATAATGTGGTATATATATATATATATATATATATATCTATATATATCTATATATATATATATATATATATATATATATATATATATATATGCTGATCTGTGGTTGAATTTTTGTTTTCCCCCACCCAACTGCTGTTGTGTTCTTAAAGTTGGTGGCTTTTGCTGTTGCCCACCCCTCCTGGGAGTTTGTGGTGTACTCAATCCAGAGAGGTAAAACTGGTTAAACAGTTTCTGTGTTATCTGTTTGTCTCAGGGTATGGCTTTAGAAGGATCTTTTATCTTACTGGTATAAAAATATTAAATTTCAATGAATCCCTGCCCATCCTGCTAGAGCCTCCTTTGTGCCTGATGGAGAAGCAATCTGAATGACAGAGTTAGATATGTATATTTTGTACTTTATCTAATTGTTCAGTGTTTCATATCAGCACTGCACTGGTTGTATTTATTTTCTTATCAGTACTGCATTGTTTTTTACTTGTGTAACTGTTCTGTAGTAGTTTACTGCACTGTTTTCATTTATTTGTTTGACTGAATTATTTACTTTTCTGTGTCTCCATTTATATTTTGCTGATCTGTGGTTGAATTTTTGTTTTCCCCCCACCCAATTGCTGTTGTGTTCTTATAGTTTGTGGCTTTTGTTGTTACCCACCCCTACTCTAAATTTGATAAAGGACACTCCTCACATCCCCATCTCATTAGCTCATTCTACCTAATACAGAGATCATTTGGTAAGGTCAAACCCCTTAGTTCTTAACTTTGAATTTTCTTCTGTTCCTCCTCTCTCCCTTTCCACTTTACTAACAAAAAATCCCCACTTTATTCAGCTTCTTTTGCTGTATTTGTGTTTCCTCCTCATCTTGCTTTTTCTGCTACTTGCTGCAGCTTGTTCTGTAAAGTATTCAACTGCATCTTTTCAGTTGCATTTGTTACTGCTTGTTTATAGCCTGTTTAAATTGTGTTATTCTAAGCCTCTTCATTTTGGTTTAAGCACTCGGGCTTTAGGATAACCCCTTAGCTCTCCCTGGCCTTCTCTCTAAAATTCTGAAAAATATGGAGGGACAATTTCCTATATTTTCTTCTGACAGTCTGGTTGATATGGGCATCCTAAGACAGTGTAGCAACTGCCTCATGTACACAGACAACCACCTACTACTACCACCTAGGAATACAATTTGCGAGCGATGCAATTACATTAGGAATCTAGAGTCCATGCTCTTTCCCTTACAAGCCAGTAAATCTGGCACTGAGATGGTTGTCAGCAAAATCACACACCTCAAACACCACCGACACCTACACAACACACACACACACACACACACACACACACACACACACGTGGTGGTCCTGAACAAAAATGTATCCAAACAAAGGAGACCTCTGAGGCAAAAACACATGTGATCTCCACAGTCCTCCACACCAAATACCATACATACTTCACATACCTGTGTCTCACAACCACTAAGGCCTAACCATAAACCCAACATATTAGTCATAGATTATTCCATGTGAGACACACAGATGTGCCCCTCACAAGGCTGGATAAGGGAAAGTCAGGGTTAGTTGTCTGTCGGGGGCCAAAATCGGCCATATCACATGTGCACTCAAGTCTCTCAACAACAGGCACTGTTATGAGTCTGTCATAGTCCATGTTGGTTTGAATGACTTGAGACATTCCTCCCTGGACTATATGAAGAGAGACATGATTGAACTCACTGAATATGTGTTCCAGGTAGGTATGTCCTTAGCCTTAAGCAGCATTCTACTGTCACCCAGAATGATGCTTCAATACAAACAGAAAATGATTGACTTTAACAATTGGCTTAGTTTCTGGTGTCATTCCAGGGGAATCCAGTACCTGACAGCCTGGGAAGATATAGTAAAATGCAAAAGTAGAATCCGGTCTGGCAGCAAAAGAAAACCTTTTAATTAAAATAATCCAAAGTACAATAAATAAAAAGCAATAATCCAGGTAAGCGCTTTCGATTGTCACACTAACAAACTTCTTCTGACAATAAACAGAAGGAAGGGATGTTTCTTATTGAAACATCCCTTCCTTCTGTTAAAACCATTTGAAATTCCCTCCTTTTAATACTATTGGTCCATTTCGCAAAAAAAATGATGTCAGCAAATTGACAGCAAATTCAGCCCCCCCCACCTTAGACACACAAGACAGAAGCATATGTAAAAGGTGTAGTCATATAAATAAGCTGAATATACCTCAAATAATTGCATTTTAAAACCATTGTAAAACCTTAAGAATATAATAAACAACCCAAATACTGAGAGTATGTGTAATACCTACATAAATAATTATAAATGTAAAATAAAATAATGAAAAATTATGACCACAATATGCTGAACGCAGGTATAGTTTGGCAGTGTGTAAATGTATATGTTTTATGTATGAAATACAAGTATAATGAATGATAAAAGTATAACACTAATAATAATAGAAAATGTAATAGTAAATATAACAAGATATAATAGCCATTATGAATATTGATGATGGAAAAATACATAGAATAAATTATCTCTCCAAAGATTTTAATTTTAATATGCTGTTAAGGGAAAGAGACTCATTCAGGCCTGGCCAAAAATGTGTGCACAGGCGAATTTGCCACCCCAGTTCCATTTTTTCTAAGTGGGCTGGCCATGCTCCCCCCTATCATTGTTTTTTAAAATATCTAAAACAATGAATTTGAACTGATGTGTGGGGTTTAAGCAAATGCGTTTTGCTAAAGAATTATTTTCAACTTTGTCTCTAATAGCTCTATATGTTCACCCATCCTTTCTTTCAATTTCCTTTCTGTTTTCCCCACATAAAACGACACGCAATGGGTACACATAGCACAATAAACAACCTTTTCAGAAAAACATCAAAATCTACCCATGATCTTTATATATTGCCTATTTACAAGAACCCCACAGGTTTCTAAAATAAGGTAACAAGATTTACCTTGACCGCATTTATACATGTAGCATTGACTGTTGTTATTGAAAGTAGTCTCAAAACATTTCTTGAGGTTGTAACTTTTTTTGTACACAGTGGGGGGATGTATATCTAATTTATTCCTGAGCAAAGAATCATTCAACAAAAAAGCCCAATTTTTCTCTAAAATAGATCTAATAGCAGAGCTATCGGAATTAAAGGTGGTAACAAAACTACACGTAAAATTCTGATTAATAGTATTATTGTTATTAGTAGAAGTAACCAGATTGTTCTCCGCGTTAGGTATTGTTGAATGTTCATTATCATTATTGCTTGGAATAAAAATATTAGGGTTTGTTTCTTCACAATGGTTTCATTTGTTAACAAGGGTTTAAAGTGACTGATACTTCTCTTAGTGCGAACCTCCTGTATAACATCATCCATCAAAGGAATTGGGTAACCTCTGTGTAAGAACATGGTTTTTAGAAGTTCACATTCAGATATGAAGTCATCCCATTTAGTGACCATTCTAGCTGCCCTCACGAATTGTCCCTTTAGGACAGCTCATTTCTGTGTATGTGGATGGCAGCTTTCATAGTGCAAAAAACTATTACTGTAGGTTTCCTTGCGGAAGATTTTTGATATAAAGGAATTAGTTTCGTAATCTTTCCTCAATAGAACATCTAAGTAAGAAATCTGGTTAAAATCCTTAGCTGTAAATTTTAAAAAAGTAGTATGATTAATGTAATTCACATAGTCATCAATTAATGGACTTCCACCATTCCGCAAAATAAATAATAATAAATAAGCCTGGGAAGATATGATCAACAGACCACGATGATTTGCCAAAGATGACCTGCATCTGTCTCACTTGGGCTTCAGGCTTCTGGCAAAGGCACTTGCCTCTCCCATAGTGCCTTTTTTAGAAAAAGTGATGAGGTTAAAACTGCCAACATAAAAATTTCAACAAAATCCAAATAAAAGGTCATGCTGCTAAATGCTAGGAGTCTAAACATGAAACTGCATTCATTGCAAGCATTCTTAACCCTGGAAAATGCTGACATCTGCGCAGCCACAGAAACCTAGTTCAAAGCTGCGGAGAGCACCCCAGCCATACCTGGTTACTCATCATATCATACATTCAGACCCCAAGCGGTGGGTTTCAGGCTGGTCAAACACTTTGACACACAGAAGATACTACAGGTGCAGTTAACCATTGACAAGACCCCTATACAAATCATAGCTAATAACCAGCCCCCAAATTTGACCCAAGATGCCCAAACTGCCTATTGAGACCTCTTTGAATATATCAAGATTTAACCCTTTACTCTGATCCTGGGTGACTTTAACTACCCAAACATAGACTGGAAGAACTACTCATGCCAGAACACAAATGTCCAGAGATAGCTCGATTTTGTCAATGCAAATGCTTTGGAACAGCTAGTCAATACCCCCACAAGAGGTGATAATATCTTGGACTTGGTACTAACCAACATGAGTAACCACTGCAGCATCCCTGCAGTATCATCCTCCCTTGTAAGATCAGACCATAAAGCAGTCACGATCGAAGTCACCATCTTCCCCAACCCCTCTCTAGCTAGGGTCAAACAAAAAACGTTTCCAAAGCTGATTACAGCTTTCTGAGGGATAGTATAAACAGCTTCACAGCCCCCTCCCTCTCTCTATGAACTGGCACCAGTATCCAAAACTATACCAAATTACTATACGCACATTTATATAGATGTATGGAATCAGGAATATCTGACAGGCCTAAATCTTCCTCTGCAAGGAGGAGTAAACCTGTCTGGTGGACATCTGCAATAAATAAACTCTATAACAAAAGAAAAAAAATTGCTGTCCAAGACCAAGAAGGAGCAGGTGCCCAAATGGAATCAATCTCTCCTTAGCCTAAACAAGCAAATAAGAGCACTAGTGAAATCCTCCAAAGTAAACTTCAAGTCCAAATTGGCCACATCTACTAGAGACAGTCATAAGGCCTTCTTCACATAATCTCAAAGGTAGCACCCAGATCTGTTCAGAACTGGTGGTCAAGGGCACCACATATACAAATGCTGTAGATATAGCACACTTGGTGGCTGACAGATTCAGTGAAAATTTCACCCCTCTACCCCCCCCCCATCAGTAAATCAGGACATTCCCAGTACCTGCCCTCTTCCCCTTATATCTAGGGATCAGGTCATTACTGGTCTCCCAAAGGCAAAAAATACAGCCTCCATGGGACCCGATGACATCCCAGGCTGCATCTTACATGAACTCAGGCAGGAACCTGCAGCACCATCAGGTGCCCTATTCAACCAAAGCCTGAGTACCAGCTTTGTTCCATCTGAGTGGAGGACAGCCACTGTCATCCCTTTACACAAAGGTGGAGCCTCCACTGATCCAGGAAATTATAGATCCATCAGCATAACTAGCCTGATCTGCAAGGCCATGGAATGGATTATCATGGACCTCATTAACAAGGACATTGGCAACCTCCAAACACTTGATCCCACACAGTTTGGCTACGTCAAGGGGAGGTCATTTCTGTTAAATTTGGTCGACTTTTTTGAGACAGTCACCAAAGCCATGGATGAGGGGAAGACAGTGCACACTGCCTACCTTGACCTGGCCAAAGCCTTTGATGCTATTCCCCACTCAGGCATAATAGATAAACTCTCTCAACTAGGCATCAATCCATATGTTACCAGACAGGTAGCTAACTGGCTCACTGATAGAACCCACCTAATCAAAATAGGGGAAGCCACCTCAAGTAGTAGACCCGTATCAAGTGGCATACCCCAGGATTCGGTCTTGGGGCCTCTGTTACTTAGGATATACTTTTCTGAGGTGCAGGCCAAAACCAGTGGGCTATGGCTGACCAAGTTTGCAGAATGCCGCAAGCTGGGAGCTGTCATCAATTCCCCTAGTAACGTGGACATCCTCCAACAGGGTCACACCCAAACAAATGACTGGTGACAGAAACATAGCCCCAAGCTGAATACAAAAAAATGCATCATCATCCCCTTTGGGGAGAGTGATGTCCTCACAAATTATCATATTAATAACAATGTCCTAAGCATGCAGTCAGTTGTGAGGGATTTGGGCACCCAGATTGATAGCAACCTGACTTTTGACCACCATGTTGCTTCCATTGTATGGAAAACTTTCTACATGACCCACCTCATAAAGTAAGGGTATCTCATTCAGGAACAAGGAGATCATAACATCCCTGTATTCTTCCCTTATAAGGCCCATTATTGAGTACAATGCCCCATTCAGCATGTACCTCGCAGTGCACATGCAGCAGCTGGAGAGACCACAGAGGTTCCTCATCAGGAGAATCCAAGGCCTCAAAAATCTACCATACACAGATAGGCTAAAAGCCTTAGCCCACTACTCTTTCATACAGACTCTTCAGAGGTGACCTCTGTCTGGCATATAAGGTGATCTTGGACGCTGCCTTGATGGAACTCCTGCATATCCGCAAGTCAGGCTCCACTCAAGTAACCCACACACGTGGCCTCAACCTGGTCTATGACATCAATAGTACTTGTTGGCGGGACAGATTTGTGTCCCAGAGACTCCCCCATCTATGGAATAGACTCCCTCTCCACATCAAGCAGAGTACCTCTTTACCCCTTTTTAAATGCAACCTGGATAACTGGATGGGAAATAGAAAATACATCCTGAGATTCCACCCATGTCCCTGCTGGACAGGGGCATTGGGCACTGATTTGTCTATGCATGGGCTAAACTCCTGCTAGGCTTATAAGGGCCTCAGGACCAATAGCCTAGTAACTTCCTATGATCCTATGATATGTAAACACAGACAGGAGGCTGAAGTGAAAAGAAGATGTAGATGCTTGTAGGAGAAAGAAAAGCTGGAAGTGTCAGAGTGTGCCATCTCTACTGGCATAGCAAAAAAGCCATAACTACTAATACTACTACTACCTCAGTGACCTTGGATCAATTAGTGGCTAGGGCATCTATAGCAGCTGGTATAGGAACAGATCGTCATGCCTGTCCTGAAGATGGGAATGGCCATGGTGCATTCCCTTAATGGGACTGGATGACATTCTTTGCACATGGTGGTAATTCTTCTTCTTTAAAGTTGTGTAGGCAGTAAGCAGGCATTAACAGAAGTAAGTAACAGGGCAGCATGGTTCACCTGTAGAACTGCAGTCTGACCCACCCACTAAACTCTGATTCTCACTTTGGAGATGTTCCGCTAACACTTGCTATGGATGGGAATTAATGGGATTTAGGAATCTTGCCATGTACAGGGAGCAAAAAAGCTCTGTTCTCCTTAAACAGAGAAATGAATGGGATGATTTGTGGTTATTACAGGAACTACTGGGCAGGAAGTGTGAATGACAAAGAGGAAAGAAATATCAGGAAAAATGGAAAAAGGAGCAAAATGAATGATTATGCCATGTGCTACAGTGATAGCGTGATGGTCATCAGACATCTAGGTGTGAAAAAAAGTGGCAGTATATAACAGAATGGTTAGAACAGGTAAGTGGGATTTGGAAAGTAAAAGGGAGTAGTTACAGTAGGTCAGCAAACTTAGAGGGAAATTAAGACATTAAAATACCTTGAAAGAGGGGCATTGAGGGGAAGATTTAGTTATGGTGATGATGGGATGGTACTAATATCCTTTGATGAGGGTAGGGATAAGGTGGACCTACATGAGAAGGACTGGCAATGGTACCCAAGGATAGAAATAATGTGTAATAAATGGACTGTAGCTGGATAGATATATGCAAAGGGATATTAGTACAGGCTAAGAGTGGTCAATAGAGATTTACAGGTGAGGATAGAAGAAACAAGACACATACTGGATTACGATAGAAGAGGTCACTTAAGATTAATCATTTGTGAACTGAGGGGGTGGACCTAGGAATTAAACCTTCTATTTAAGGGGTAAAATAAAACATTTCAGAGCTTTACTAGGAAAGGCTCACCCAGACTCTGCTACACTTTGCTGTGAAGGAAAGGTTAGTTTGCTTTTTATTTGTTGTATTTTGTATTACTTTATTGCCTTTTTATATTTTGAATACTGTGATTTGTTTTCTTTACCTTGTGTTTTACTTGTAGTCTGCTTTTAACTGCATATTAAAACTTCAAAAGACACCACAGCTCTGTCTCTTGTGAGTCAGGCAGAAATTTTTCCCACCCACCCTGTTACTATTCTGCACTTAAATACCACTGTCTTTCTAGTTGCCTGCCTTTTATGTTAATTTGACCATGTATTTCATTTCCTCTCTGCTTTCACTGGCTTGTGTGAGTAAGCACAAAATTATCATTTTGTGAAATCACTCCCCTTCACCTATTTAAATGTATTGGCCATCCTACTGTTATCCATAGTACCAGAATACAAAAGTGACCACCCCCTTTCAATCTATCTTGCTGTTTTAAAAACAGTGACTCCCCACTAAAACGTAACTTTTTAGACAGGTAAAACTTAAGTTACCTACTTTCACATCTAACTTTTCTAGTGCACACTGCAATGTTTAAGATAAAATTTTTCTTCATCTTACCTTTAAGCATCCATGTGACTAGTACTTGCTCTAATACCTGCTGGAAAGCACTAGGAAGCCTTAAACTGATACAAGCACTCAACTCTCCTTGTTAATAAGGAGAAATTAATCAGGCACTAAACAACCTATAATTGCAAAGTAGCTTGCTAAGGTAAGGGAAAACAGCTCCTGTACTTTACAAAAAAAGCACCAAACCAGGCATGTCCAAGGGTCAGCTTCCGGTGATTTCTCCGGTCAACCTGGTGAATCTGGGAAAACTGGGGCAATGCAGCAATTGTCTCATGTACACAGACAATGCTCTCCTCCTACCACCTAACACTACAACCTGTGAGAGATGCACTTACATAGCAAAACTGGAAGCAAAGCTCTCTCCACCCAAGAGTGTGCTAGACAGTCAAGAGGAGAAGGTTACCACAACACTACACCTCAAGCAATCTATAGCCCTTCTAAACCCACACCACCAACACCCACACATAGCAACACTAAATACACATATGCGGAGGCCCTTAACTGTAGCCTGCCCAAGCAACAAGGAACTCCGAAGCTGAAATACACACAAACACCAATCACAACCAAAGTGTCGCATAGCTCACAACACTAGTGTGCCACCCAGCAACAGCCCCTAAGGCAAGACAATGTACCTAACACTATGGTCATAGATGACACTCTAGTCAAGCACACTGATGTCCCACTCACCAGGCTGAACAAGGAGAAAATTACAGTCAGCTGCCTGTAGGGTGTCAGGATCCACCAGATAACACATGCACTCAAGTCACTCCACAACAAGTAGAAATATGACTGTCATTGTCCAGGTTGGAGTGAATGACTTGAGATGTACCTCCCTGGACTACATGAAAAGAGACATGAAAGAGCTCTCAGATCATGTGGCCTAGGCAGGTATGACCTTAGCCCTGAGTAGCATCCTGCCTTCACCCAGAATGATACCACAATATAAGGACAAAATGATTGACTTCAACAATTGGCTAAGCTTCTGGTGTCATTCAAAGGGGATCCAGTATCTGTCTGCCAGGGACGACATGATCAACAGACCACGATGCTTTGCCAGAGATGGTCTGCACCTGTCGCCCCTGGGATTGAGGTTACTGGCTAAGGCTTTTGCCACCCCTATAGTGCCTTTTTTAGGTGAAGATCAAAGGACAAAACCACCACCGTAACAGGTACAAGCATGCAAAATCTGAAGGTAATGCTACTCAGTGCTAGAAGTCTAAACCTCAAAATGCACTCTCTCGAGGAACTCCTAAAAATGGAGAACATCGATATCTGTGCAGTAACTGAGACCTGGTTCAAGGCTACAGAGAGCACCCCTGCAATACCAGGCTACAACTCTTACCACACTTTTTGGCCTCCAAACCAGGATTGAAACACTAAAAGTGGAGGAGTGTCCATATTCACCAAGGCTATTAACACCACCAGGCTAGTTGCCCAACACAATGCGTCTGAAATTTTCCAGGTGCAACTAACACTAGGTAAGACTGCAATCCAAATTGCAGCTTGCTACAGATCCCCCACCATGCCCAAGAGTCTCACTACACCTTTCTAAACTTACTGGAAAATATTAAGAAACAACCAAACACCCTAATACTGGGTGACTTCAACTACTCTGCCATTAACTGGGAAAACTACTCATGTACCAACACCTTTGCCCAACGGTTTTTGGAATTCATAAATTCCAACGCCCTATATCAACTAATCCATTGTCCCAACAGGGGCTCCAATATCCTAGACCTGGTCATTACCAACATAGGAAATCGATGCTCCATACCTATGGTCACCCCCTCGATAGTCAGGTCAGACCATAAGCTAATCACCCTTAACATCCACATCCAACCCCCCCCCCCTCCAATAAGGAAAGCTCCATAAAAAACTTCTCCAAAACCAACTTCATGCTACTCAAGTCAGAAGTGACAAACGTCATGACACCTATGCAGACGGGAACTGAAAGTTCAACTGCTGAGTCCTACACTAAGGCACTGTACGAGCACATCCACTCATGCATGAATCGTGCCATCCCAAATAGAACCAAGATGCTCTCCTCCAAACAAATGAAGCCAATCAGGTGGTCCCCTGCCATAAACAAACTTTACAACAAAAGGAAAAAACTGTTGCAGAAAAGAGGAAAATCCCAGGATGCAAAAAACTCCCTTACCAGTCTCAGTAAGAAGCTGAGATCCCTCATAAAATCCTCCAAAGCCAGTTACGAAAATAAAATTGCCAAAGATTCCAAAGGCAACCATAAGGCATTCTATAACTATGTCAAGAATTTAAATGGCAATGCTCAGATCTGCTTTGAGCTACAACAGAATGGCATTAAATATACTGATCCCAAGGATATTGCCAATATCCTGCCAGATCAATTCAGTGCCAACTTCACCCCCTAAATGGCCTTCTCAATATTGGAAGATTGCCATATTCCGGTAATAATGGCCACACAGGTAAAAAACACACTCTCCAAAGCTAAGAATACAGAATCCATGGGACCAGATGACATCCCTGGCTGTGTACTACATGAACTACAAAATGAACTGGCACCTCATCTAAGTGTCATGTTTAATCATAGCTTCACCTCAAGCTTCATGCCCACTGAGTGGTGCACAGCTACAGTTATTCCACTCCACAAGGGGGGATCCACCTTGGATCCCAAGAACTTCCACCGCATCAGTCTGACGAGCCTGATCTGCAAGGCCATGGAACGTATTATCATGGAACTTATAAACAAAGACATTGGCAACCTTCAAACACTGGACCCCACCCAGTTTGGGTTCATGAAGGGTTGATCTTGTCTCCTGAACCTGACTGACTTCTTCATATCAGTCTCCAGAGCCATGGACAAGGGTAAGATGGTCGAAAGAGCCTATCTGGACCTCTCCAAGACCTTTGACACCATCCCCCACTCTGGAATCATAGATAAACTTACTAAGCTGGGCATTAATCCCTATGTCACTCGATGGATTGCCAACTGACTTACTGACAGAACCCACACTGTAAAAGTAGCTGACTCCAAATCCAGCTCCAGACAATTGACAAGTGGAGTACCTCAAGGTTCAGTCCTGGGACCACTCTTGTTTGGCATCGACTTCTCTGAAGTACAGGCCAATACTAAGGGACTCTGGCTAGCAAAGTTTGCAGATGACTGCAAACTGGGAGTCATTATTGAATCTCCATATGGTGTGGATACTCTACAAAAGTGCCTTACAGAAACAGATGCTTGGTGCCAGAGCCATGGGCTCAAGCTCAGTGCCAAGAAATGTATAGTTATCCCCTTTCATAAAAAAACATGTACCCATGAATTACCACATAGGTGGCAGTACACTAAACACCGAAAGAGTGATAAGAGACTTAGGGACACAGGTGGACAGTGGTCTCACCTTCGATAACCACATCGCCACAACAGTCAGGAAATCCTTCTATGTGGCATACCTTATCACTAAGGGCTTTTCATCCAGAAAAAAGGAGGTCATTGTCCCACTGTACTCATCCCTCATTAGACCCATTATAGAATGCAATGCCCCATTTGGTATGTACCTCTCAAGACACCTGCAACAACTGGAAAGGCCACAGAAATACCTCACTAAAAGAATCACAGGCTTAAAGCAGATGCTCTATGCTGACCGCCTTAAAAACTCCAGCTATACTCTGTCACATATCGTCTACTCAGAGGTGATCTCTGCTTAACATACAATGCCATGTCAAACCCAGAGCTGTTGGACATGCTACACTTAAAGAAATCCCAACCCCTCAGAGCCACACGCTCCAGGGATCTAAACCTTGTCATCACAATAAACAAAACATGCTCGAGGGATAGGTTCCTGACCCAGAGACTCCCCAGACTCTGGAATAGACTGACCATACATGTCAAGCAGAGTGCCTCTTTGGCCCTCTTCAAAAGGAACCTTGACTATTGGATGGGAGAAAGGAAATTCACCCCGGGGATCACGTCAGTCACCCTGCTAGACAGGGGACCAGGAAGTAAATAGTCTGGGAAGAAATAGTCAGGGAATTGTTACAGCTAGGCTTGTATAGGCCCTAGGGCCGATAGCCTAGTACCAAGCTATGAACCTATGAGTAAGAAGGAAAGGAAGTATAGGACAGTCCAGCTGCAGAACAGGGAATGAGAAATACCAGAGATAGAGAAAAGGCTCTTGCAGACACCACTGTGAGTGACGCTAAGGCACTAACAGAGGTTAGGCTCATGTGAGACATGTACAGGTGTGTTTTGAAATGGCAGTTGTTATGCTAGAAGTGTTGCAACCAAAGGGTAGAAATGGAAATGGGGGGCACTAAAGGTGTGGAAGGAAAAATACAGATTGGTTACAGATGTGGTAAAGATCACAAGAAGGGAGGGATCTGTAAAAATGACTAGAAGTGGTATGGTCAGAGGTATCTATGTAAGGGATTAAGTGTAAATTGTACTCAAGTAAATTTCAAGTGATAAAAAAGAAGGGTGCTAGAGCAGACTGTGAAATGTTGGCTTGTAGTTCATAGCAGAATACTTTAAAAGGAACTGCAAGTTGGTAGAAATTAGGGGGCCGTGAGAAAAATTTAAAATAAAAGATAAGGGTTTGCTTTTTGACATAATTAGCAGTAAGAGAGGCGAGCAAGAACAGACCGGATGTTGGACAGACTGGCAAAACTGGATAAGAATGTTAGATTGTACTCAGTGTAGAAAGTGCAAAGACATAAATCCCTTGTGAGCTGAATGAGCTGTAATCAGACAGTAGGCCTTGTGCCGGGTTATGACTACATGCATGAGGTGAATAAGCTAAGTGGTGAGGCAGTGAGTAATGGTTGGTCTGAGTGTGAGAAGATTTTTAGGTGCTGTAAAGTTGTAGTGCAGAAGGCAGATGTAGGGCAGCACATTATCCATTATGACCTCAGGACTGGGGATACGGCATACATTTAGGAGAGTGCTTGGCCAAGAGACTTACGGATGTATTTAGTCTTTACTCTTATACCAACAGCAAATCTCCCATGTTAAACATATGCTACTTCTGTTTGACCTGGCAGCACTGATACCTGCTCCAATCTATTCCTGTCTGGGTTAACACAGCACCCTGTATCTTTGGCTTTGTGATTTTGACTGCCCTCCATGTGTGTCAGTGTTAGCAGCCCAGGTGTTGGCTAGAACATCATATTTTGATCACATCACACCACTGCTTTAGGAGTCTGTGGCAGCCAGGAGAGAATGTAAAACTTTGATGCCTCCTTATCATGTCCTTCACAGCCTAGGTCCTACATATCCATATTCATTATTAACAGCTGTACAGTCTGAAGAGCCAGTAGAGGGCTGCCAAAAATCACCAATATCTGCTTTAAGGCATCTGCTTTGGGGCTGTTTGTTTATCATGCTAGTTGTCCTAAAACAATCACTTTCTCCATGGCTTTGAGTGTGTGGGTCTCAAAATTTGTATAAGATGTCTCTAAAATACACATATTTAGCAGGGTTTATTTTAATTCGTGCCATCCTTAATGGATGCAGCTATTAGCTCTCATGGGAACCATTGCATCTTTTGTTCTCTGCCACAAGAAACGTTCCCATCTCTCTTATTCCCCATTAAGAGACACCCACATGTAGGCAATGCCATCCAGACAGTTATCAGTTTCTGCAATGGGCCCTAACCCCCTATTGCAGCAGCTGATATACATGCTTATATATCTGAGAGCCCTGCTGTGCCTTTTACTGTGAAATGTGCACATTTCTACACATGCCTCACTAAGGCAATCACATGGGAATGGCTTGGCAGAGCTAAATGCAAACGTTTAGTCCGTAATCCGCACAGCATTCACATCTGTCTCCTGTAGCATCTGCATTACAGTGGGATGGACCACAGCAATGAGCCAGCATCTGCTAGTAACATCTAGCCTCACTTGTCTGGCAACTTCACCATCAAAGGAAATAATCACAATAGCTTTAGTAGTTTTAAATATTTTTATTCTCAATATTAATTTATTCTTGTTTAAGATACCTTTTAGGAGAACCATTGCTATGTTGTCTGGTGCCTTGTGCATTTTCCCAAACTGGCTCACCTTCACCTCAAAGTCATGGAGTCATAAAAGTCTCCTGTCAAAGACGAGAGCCAAACAAGCTCTTCTGTCACACTATAACTGTAATAAGTCACCTGCTACAATTACTACACATTGAACACTTTTTAGTGCCCGCATATGATCACAAATGCAGTATTAGCATCCATTTAAGAAGCTTCTGTATCCTCATGGCTTCATGAATCAATGCCAGTACTGCATCCCGACATCATCAGCACCTATCAATCACTTCACCTGATAGTTTGTGGAGGGGCAGCTGACTTCTCTGCCCTGCCCTTGTTACGGCAATGCCTTTTGTATTGGTCTATATGTTCAGTGTCTGGCCTCAGACTAATAAAATATAAATGGGAATGGGAACTCCCAAATTCATTTTTAAATCCTTTTATACCAATACTGGCATCTAAGCATAACTAAATTCCTGACAGCCAAAAGCCCTGTTAGCCATACACCTGTTTATTAATATCTCTCTCTTTCTCTCTTTCTCTCTCTCTCTCTCTCTATATATATATATATATATATATATATATATATATATATATATATATATATATATATATATATATATATATATGATCACTCTTAAGCCCAGTGATATTAGCAATGCAACTGTATAATCCAAACATATGAAGTAGAAGTTAAAATACTATCATATAAATGTTGCACGGTCCAGATTGCATCATGTATATTTTATTATTTGACTATCTAAAAAGCAAAAGCCAGTTTTTGAACAGTGTTTTTTCAGTCATAAGTCAGATATAAGAAACTTTCTGAAAATATATTTAATTCTTTAGCCCACTGTTATTTTAGATATTTCATTGTAAATCTCAAGACAGTCAGTGTCTTTATTTCCCAAGTTAAATTGTTATCATTGTTGATATAAGTGCATTTTCATTGAAAACAGACATACTAGCTTGTAGGCAGATAAAGTTTCACATGCAAGCAGAACCTGAACACAGGGAGACAGACACATTTCATACAGTGTGAAAGCCATCCAGTTGTTTTGATTACATTTACCATCAGATATGATGAGTTAATATCGCTTCTCTGAAAACTGCCATTAATAATTAAGCAACTCATTTTGGAGTATCTCAGGTATCCATTTATATCAAAAATAGTAGAATGCAAATAAGATGCTGTTAATTATTTATTTCATTTTCTCAGAGCATTTACTACTTCATTTTTGCTTATGTCTGCGAGCTGCAAAATAAAATCATCTGAAAATACATTTATCTCCATAATATCAAACCCACGGACTCCATTGTCAGTACTGTTGGAGTATCCTAATGGTATATAAAATAGTCCTCATCTCTGTAGCCACATCCCTGTCATATTCCATTCACATGTACATGACCTTGGGCCTTGTCATGCTTATGTAAAGTCTTATCATATCTGTGCTGCTTTAAAGGAGAATTGAATACCGATATGTAAGTTTTAAGACACACCTGTTATTTATTTATTGGCATTTAAACAGCAGTTTAAATACATAGTAAAATAAATGCTTAAATAAGACTGCTTAATGTTATTTTGATCAATGAAATTGAAAATGTGTTTTTGTATGCATTACAGAACTGTTGTCCTTCAAAGAGTAAGTAAGGGAAATGTTGGGTTAAGAGATAGCTGAAATAAAGACACAATATCAGTTACAACTGTACTGAGTGAATACATTTCTCAAAAACAGATGTCTATTATTTATTTATTTGCATTTGTTTACTGTAATAGTCTGACTAAGTAGTGCCCTTTTTCAGTGGAGGCCTGGGAAGAAAAGCTCTCTATTATACAGACATCATGGACATCACTTGCATTGTTTCAGTATATACAGTCAGTTTCATTCATGAGGAACAGCTCTCTTATTTAGCCATCCTTAACATCAGTTACATCATTTATAAACAGTTTTGACTAAAATAACAGTTACATGGGTTGCACATTAATAAAATTGTCTATGATAAAGAGTTAAAACAGTTAAAAGAAAAGAAGGAGTATGGGATCCACAGGTAAGATAAAGGAGATGATACGGCAGAAGACAATATAGTTGTGATAATAGCACATTAAGTTTTGTGCAGCAGAGAGTTATGGCACAGATTCATACAGCTATATCAGTACCAGTTTATCCAGGGTTACTGCAGGTGCAGAGCCATTTATCCATTAGGTGATGCTTCAGTTGGCATTTAAAGTGTTCTAGGTTGCAGACTGTTCTTAAGTGGGGTGAGATGGTACTTCAGCTATTTGCAATGCTATGTTAATGTAGGTAGTATCATATGTTATTGGTAGGTTTAGTTATGGAGAGTAATGATTTGTCAGTGGAGTGTAGAGGTCTCTTAGTAGTGCAAGGATGAATGACTGAGTGAAGAGATGGGAAATTTTCAGGGCTGTGATGTAGTCTGAAAGTTGTAATAAATTTTGAGTACAAAACAGAATTATTTAGTTTGAGCCAGTTTAGTTGTTTTAGAGAGAGGCAATCATGTAATCCATATTCTTGGTTGATTGTGAATTTGGCTACTTTATTGTAGTATTGTTCTAGCTGGCTGATAGAGAGGAGTTGAGATTGGTTAGGATAAGAGGGGTACATAAATAGGGTGGGGAGTAGAGAGGAGTTGAGATTGGTTAGGATACGAGGGGTACATAAATAGGGTGGGGAGTAGAGAGGAGTTGAGATTGGTTAGGATACGAGGGGTGCATAAATAGGGTGGGGACTAGAGAAGAAGTGGCTATGTCTTTTTTAGCAGAAACAATAAGGTAGTGTTTTACTCGATAGAGGCAGCCTAGCTTTTGCTTTGTCCTCCTTATAGCTTGGTGAAGGTGGAGATCAAATTTAAGTTGCTCGTCTACAATCGCACATAGTAGTTTGGTGTGGGATACCAGTTCTACGTTGGTCTTGTTGGATGATAGAATATTAAAGGTAGTTTTTTAGGAAGAGAGAGTGAGTTGGGAGTGAACAGTAGTAGTTTAGTTTTTTTTTTTTTTTTTTTTAGATTCACAAGGAGTTGTGAGTTGTTGAGCCAAGCTGCTATGGTGGAGAAGGATTTCTGTGTGAGTGTTTGGAGTAATGGTAGTGTCCTAGCGAGGCATATTAGAGTGGAGTCATTAGTGTGTTGTACTATGGTTGCCACTTTGACTGCTGTGTTTAGGTCATTCATAAATAAGTTAAAGAGAAGTGGTCCTAGCATGGATTTTTTTCCATAAGGTGAGGCCATATTTTTCTTGGCTAGAGCAGTTTATTAGAATCGAGAGAGGATATGCAAGGCTATCTGCAGAGTTTCAACTATTCAAATGGAAGTTGGTCAGGGACAGTAGTTGTTGTCATGCGTGTATGTAGGGCTTTTTAATTGTAGATGCAGGCACTGGAGTGAGTGTGAAGGTTTTTGTGTCTTCTCAGATTGGAGTGAGATGGATGGATTTGTAGTAGCTTTGTTTGGTAGGAGGGAGGTTAGTGTTTGTGTATATACATATATATATATATATATATATATATATATATATATATATATATATGTATATAAAATGTGAATTAAACTGTGAAGCAAAGCTTTGGGAGTTATTGGTTGGGGATGGGCTAGGTTGGGTTTGATTTTCCAGCTAGGTTGGGTTTGATTTTCCAGGACTGAACAATGTATATACTGATTTCCAGAAGTTTTATTTGATTAGTTGATGATGAATTTTGGGTGTTGCAATAATAAACTTTTTTGTCCTGTTTTTGCATCATTTGCTATGTTTTCTTAACTGTCTATATTGTTGCAAGGATGTCTGAGGCTTGGTTTGTAGCCATGGCTTCCAGGCTTTGTCTCTGAGTTCCGTGAGTTGCTTTGTTTTTTAAGTTAGTCAAGGGTTTAGTTTTGTAACTCTCCCGATTCTGAATGTTGCCTGCTCTGCCAGGATATTTAGAAATATTGTATAAAATATGTGTACTGCTTCATCAAGGGGAAGAGTTGTAAGTGGAACCCAGTTGATATGGAAAAGTCTGGAAATAAGTGTCTTTATGGAAGTTACTTTGGTTTCTGACTGTGTTATAGTGATGAAGCTTGTGAACCTGTTTGTGGTGTTTGATTATGTAGCAATGCTGGTGGTCACTTAGGCTGTCAGGTAGGATTCCACTTGTGGCATCATTCTTTTGATGGATGTTAGAATCCATTCTATGATGGATTTTTTTAATGTGGCCTTGTTAACTCTAGTTAGACTGTTGATATTCTGAAAGAAGACATATAGTTGAATTGAATTTGTGGGTTTTCTAGGGCCATCTTTTGTCAGTCTATGTTAATGTCACCTAACAAGATGGTTTCCAGTTTTATGTTGGTAAAAATCCAAGTAAGGATCTCTTCCAGGAAGAAAATCCTATCAGGCGGAATGTATAGACCTATGATGGCCAGATATTTGTAAGTATTTAATCTGAGGAGTGAGATGAGAAGTTTAACATTGTTAAAAGTGGAATAGGATCATGGTGAGTGGAGACAGCCAATAGAGACTGGTAGATAGATATAGGGTTTGATAGGCAGGTATAATACATATTGGTAGGAATGAGGATGAATGTATATGACGAGAAGTCTTAACAGTATAGAATAGGTATGGTAAGGAAGGGTAGTAAGAAAAAAATACTGATTTAATTGTGTCTGGATGTAGATGGATTGAGGATAGAGGGGTATAAGCACTACAGAGAGATAAGGGGAAGGCTGAAAGATATTACAGCGGAGGATATGAGAGATAAATAGTAATCTGACTGTAGTGTATGGGAGAAGACTGCAGGGAGGAAGGGAAGATAGAGTTTTGCTCAAGAATGAACTAGAGGTACAGTGCATGAGTAGGGGAGGATATAGTGCAAAGCAGTATGGGAGGTAGAGTGGCAGTTGTATACTACATGTATGTATCTCATTTGACATTTATTAAGATATTATTATATTGCTACGGCAACAATATTAGATCACTTCCAATCTTCCGACCTGTAAGTTTGATTTTTTTTCCCCCAAGAAACATACAATAAGTCTAATAACTATATTTTACAGGAAAGATTGGGAAAATTCATCCAAGAAGATGTGGCTTAGGAAGACTTTTCATTCATTCAAGTTTTGGTCATTAGTATCCAAAAACCTTTACTACCCTTTGACCTATTCTCTCAAAAAGAAAAAATACAGTCATTAAGAGTGGCAGTCAAAAATATTATACAAAAGAAACCAGTAAAAATAAACCACAGCAGGACAGAAGATCCACAAAAGATGTTTATTGAGGACTTTCGTTTGGTATAATACAAAACTTCATCAGAATATTTTTAGACTGTGAGCCTCAGTTCTAAAATGTACAATTGCAATTGACTGTTGATACTTTTTATCACTGGTGTCCCCTTAGGGTTCTGTAGTGGAACTAGTTCTTTTTTGTAATTTTTTTTTTTTGCCGCAGGTTCAGAATGCAAAACTGAAGGCACGTGGGATGAAAGTGAGTACACAATACAGTTTTAATGTAAACAAATGGAAGTCAGAAGATGAAAATTGAGATAGTTTGTTCCACTATTTTCCATTCTTTTAGGGACGTCAAAACTGTATAGTCTTTTAGGTCGCTGAAGGTCTTTCTTAGTTTTGCCATAACGAAGGAAATCCTGAAATAAAATGTGCAATATAGAATTCGTAGGCCCCTTTATGAATACATGGTTATTAAGAGAAATAAAAAATACAAGGCCAAAAAATAACCAAACAGCATTCACAATTGAAAAGAAACCACAAATGCTCAAAGTAACACACAGCCTTACATCGACATACCCATCATCCCCCACTGCTAAGAATATCAGACAAACACTAGCGTTGGTGATTTATAGCAATACAAGCTTGAATTATATGTTTTCTCTGGCTCTTGCCATGGTGTCAGACCAGCCTTGTCCACGTGCAAACCTCTCAAACTTGTAGTGCAAGAAATCTGGACAAAGCCAACAATAATGGGAGCAAAGGCCCAAAATCAGGGGCAGCTTTTAATAATTGCTCTTAAAAACCTAGAACATTGTTAGAAAAACAGATTTTGCATTAGCATGCATTTTTTGAAGGATATGAAGTCTGAAACAGACCAATGATATGAGGTACAAGTCTGGACATTCTGTGAAAATCTGGACAGTTGAGAGGTATGACACAGATAAATATCTGCTATTTACATTGCCATATATCCTTGCATCACTGTAGCCTTTTAATCTAGCTAGTGCCTTCTTCTCTAATACAATTTTCCTATATTATACAACACATTGCTCATTTATTTCCATGCACTATATTATTACTACACTCATGGCACTTGGTGGGGGGTGGGGTGTCTGTGTCCCATTTTGATTCTTAAAGCTGTGTTGTTTCACTTTTTTTCATCCTGGCAGGGTGACTGCAAGCGGCAGAGTATAGACTAAAAGAGAATATGTTTCTTTTCTTGCTTTATCTGTCTTTGCTGCGTACACATCAGTGTGTCAGGGGTTCTTAGAGGCTGCGGCAGAGTTGCTTGAGTGGGTGCCATCTACAGATTCTTTAGTTCTACTAGGAGATGTCAATGATGGAAATATCTGGCGGAGGGTGATTGAGAAGAATGGTTTTCCTGAGCTGAACTCAGATGGTGACTTGCTTTAGGATGTGTTTGCCAGCTATGGCTTGCCCATAATAAAGACCATGTTCAAACACAATGCTGCTCATAAGTGCACTTGGTAACAAAACACTTGGGCCAAAGATTAATGACTGATATTATATGTCCCGTCCACAGACCTGAAGTCATATGTTATAAACATTCAAGTCAAGAAACATGCTGAACTGTCAGCAAATAATGAAGTGTTGGGTCATAGCTGGAGATGAGAGTGGATTGATCTAGGAAACAACGAAAACACAAACCCAGAGAGGTAGAAATACGTAGAATGAAACAACAAGCTCCAAATAGCGTACCACAAATTTATTTGTCCGCTTTCGTCAACAACTTCTTCAGAATGAATACAAAAAAACACACCTATCCTTAAATACAAGTGTTAATTATATAATTATCTAATTAATCAATCATCATGTCATTTGAATAATAAAAACTAATAAAAAATCAAGGTGTAAATCAATTAAAATATGAAGCCACTTCCTGTTTGTTATTAATACATAGTTTACGATGTTTTAAAAAACATTTAAGGTTAATACATTCGTTTAAGCCTGGTGCTTTATCTGATTTTAATTTGATCTGCCAAATGGCTTCCCGTTGTTCTAAATAACATCTAAAATCCCCTCCCCTTGGATCAACAGAACAAACTTCCAACACTGAAAATAAAAACTTTTTGAAAGAAGGGCAATTAATAGAATGCTTGTACAATGCATTGGTGCAGTCTTTAGATCTTATAGCATATAAATGTTCCTTAATGCGTGTACTAAGTTTCCTGGTTGTCATTCCTATATAAATTTGTGGTACGCTATTTGGAGATTGTTGTTTCATTCTACGTATTTCTACCTCTCTGTGGATTTGTGTTTTCGTTGTCTTTTATCAGCATCTTTTTCTAGTTTGGTATGGATCTAGGAAAGCCAAATCATGGAAGGAACTTTTCTTGGGATGCCTGGCAGATGTTTCTGTATGGGAGGAATTTAACTTCAACTTCCAGAAGAGCTTTTCACATGCATTAAGGGGAGTTTGCCACACAGAGTCTAAATGATCAGAGTTCAAAAGTGCACGACCTGAGATGGTCAGAAAGAGCTGTAAGAAAGTATTAATTGCTAGCCATAGCAATAATCCATATCATTGCATCTTGACTCTGACAAAGAAAATGTATGCCCTACTCACATAAAGTGTGTTTGATGTTACTGTTAGGGGTATTACTATATATATATATATATATATATATATATATATATATATATATATATATATATATATATATATATATATATATATATATTTTTTTTTTTTTATCAATTGGAAAAGGAGAGTGTTTGCTTGCTGTCTTTTTTTTTTTCGACAGGTACTGTTGCTATTTTACTGTTCAATTAAGGTAATTGTCAACATACAGAAGTTAATGTAGTGAGTGTTGATATTTTTGCATATCAGCATAAATAAAACGTGTGTGTGTGTGTGTGTGTGTGTGTGTGTGTGTGTGTGTGTGTGTGTGTATATATATATATATATATATATATATATATATATATATATATATATATATATAAAACATACGAGACAACCTCTTCTTTTCTACAGTGGTCTTTTATACATCTCATAACTATAATTATGTTTGCGAGTCACAGATTTCTTGTTTGTGCTGTTGTCCACCTTAATACCTTTACTGCCAATTGCAATGCTGTTAATCTACTTAATACTTATTTAAATTTATTCTATATCTCTTTTTCTTTATCATGCACTTATGTATTAATTATCTCACAACTTTTATGCATCTGATATGCATATATTCATTTATGTGTTTGTATTTCCCATGTCAGTTGTGATCAGAGGTGTACCGCAGTTAACAAATTCCAATAAACAAACCGACAAATAAATAAATAAATGTCATCAAGTAAATGTTGACTCACTGTGTCCCAGTACATAGCTGTCCTGAACCGTGCTGTCTTTAGTCATTTGTGGTAGCAGAGATTCCATGATAACAATATTATAGGCAGCTGTGGAACTTAGACAAGAATTCCTACTTGTTACAATATGAGATAAAGAAAGTACTACAAAGATGAATGTAAAGAGAAGGAATGAGTGACATTTGTGAATTGTAGCATAACTGTGCTATATTTAAGATGATTAAATGCTGAAGTCATAATTAAACTGATTATATATTGAGCTCATTTGGGGTATATTTGAATTGCATATTATGGTGAACCTCACCTAATAAAGAGTGCAGGTCAGTGTAAACATTGTAAATAAAGCTACATTGTAGTTTTTTCTTTTTTTCTTTTTTTTTTTGACTATGCAACTAAGTTTCTTGAAACTATCCTACTAAGAAAGGTCAATGCTAAAGCTAGCAAACTAGAGCAAGTCTTATCATTTTCCAAAGTTGGGATACACAAACAATTATTTACTGACTGGGGGACTCCATGTAATTATTTATTTATGCCCGGTAGGGCAGTGTTCTCTTTTAAGAGGGACCTGAAGAAGTATTCTTAATGATTCGGGAAATTTGGAAGAGCACTGGAAAAATTCCCTTTTTATTTTTGCTACAGGAACTGCATTGCTCCTTCCTCTGAGAAAATGGAAGGGGAGGTAAAGAATATGTTGGAGGATATTGCACCTGTGACTCCAGAAGGAGTGGTGGAGTTAATCATAACAGAAACACAGTAAAATATTAGAGATTTAATACAACAATTTTACATCACTTCCAGTCTTCCAACCTGTGAGCTTGATTTTTCCCCAAAGAAACACACAATAAGTCTAATAACTATATTTTACAGGAAAAATTGTGAAAATTCATCCAAGAAGATGTGGCTTAGGAAGACTTTTCATCCATCCAAGTTTTGGTCATTAGTATCCAAAAACCTTTACTACCCTTTGACCTATTCTCTCAAAAAGGAAAAAAAAAACAGTGATTAAGAGTGGCAGTCAAGAATATTATACAAAAGAAGCCACAAATGCTTAAAGTAGCACACAGCCTTACAGCTACATACCCATCATCCCCCACTGCTAGGAATATCACTAGCGTTGGTGATTTATAGCAGTACAAGCTTACATTATATGTTTTCTCTGGCTCTTGCCATGCTGTCAGACCAGCCTTGTCCACGTGCAAACCTCTCAAACTTGTAGTGCAAGAAATCTGGGCAAAGCCAACAATAATGGGAGCAAAGGCCCAAAATCAGGGGCAGCTTTTAATAATTGTTCTTAAAAACTTAGAACATTGTTAGAAAAACAGATTTTGCATTAGCATGCATTTTCTGAAGGATATGAAGTCTGAAACAGACCAACAATATGAGGTACAAATCTGGACATTCTGTGAAAATCTGGACAGTTGAGAGGTATGACACAGATAAATATCTGCTATTTACATTGCCATATATCCCTGCATCACTGTAGCCTTTTAATCTAGCTTCTGCCTTCTTCTCTAATACAATTTTCCTATATTATACAACACATTGCTCATTTATTTCCATGCACTGTATTATTTCTATACTCATGGCACTTGGTGGGGTGTCTGTGTCCCATTTTGATTCTTAAAGCTGTGTTGTTTCACTTTTTTTTCATCCTGGCAGGGTGACAGAAGAACTACTGTGGGAAAAAATGTATGCTTTCCAGAACTGCAAAAAATACATTTTGCATCTAAAATGAATATCGAAATTTTTCCTATTGTTGTGAACGTCTTTTACAGGAGTTTAACCCCCACCCTGCACCCTCCATAATGAGAAAGTTGCAGCTTTCACATCTCCTCTATCTAGACATGCTAACTTTAAGACTGATGTATCTCTTACTAAGACAAATACTCCAAGAAATCACAAACACATACTTGCTTTATTTTCCAGCATATTTAGAGCTACAGTTTTGGCCCACGCAATTTCAACAGGAACCCATCAAACAAATAAGTAAGTAGATAAATACATAAATAAAATTTTAAATAAAATTAAAAATAAAAACTCAAGTTCGCATTGTTTGAGATGATGATTGACAGCTGTGTGACAAAAGTACATTTTTGTGGGTAGATATCATGGATTAATATTTGCTGCAGGAGCATGGAAGTTATGATATTGCAGATGGTTAGGAGAGGGCAGCATCAGACCATGGGGGAGCAGGAGGAATATGCCAGTAATGGCCAGCCTGGTGAATGACAGTCATGCCAAAAGCAAACAAGGAAAGAAGATGGAGTTGTGTGGCTCTTTTGAGAGGGAAGGAAAAGCATGTGAGAAAGAGGATCACTGTACAGAGGAGACCAGCAGTCTGGATTATATCTAAAAAAAGTTACACAAGTAACGGGTGTGATGTGATGAACAAGTCTAAGGAACCTTTGAACTGTAATCAAGCAAGTGTATACTCCAGTTGTGAAATGAAAGATGTTGTGAAGTAGCATTTCAGACTTGTTTAGAGAATACATCTATATTTGCACTTATAATGTTGTTGCTGCAAAGGTCTTTGAAAGAAAATGAGTAACTGCCATTTAGAACTGACACTATTACAGAAGATGGCATCAAAAGGAACTCTATGGACTTGTAAAGAAATATGTATTTTTGGAAATTATATGATGATCAAAAATTATGGACTGGGGTGTTGAAATATAGGCACTATTAATGGAATAAATAAAAAAAAATAATCATTTGTCTTGCATTAATAAAAGCATTGATGTAAGATATATTAGTCAGACAGAAAAAGGTGCTATTATTGTGGGGATCAGAGTTATTCAATTAATGAATGTTCTAAAAGAAGGTGCATTCATTGTGGTAAATAAGGCCACATAATGAGAAACTGTAAAACGCAATAAAGAAGAGCACTGGAGGATGGATTGTGGTGAGGAATATGAGAGCCATGAAGAAGGGGAGGTAGTAGAAGAAGAGTCAGCACATGCATTTAAATGTATCAGAACAGACACACACACACACACACACACACACACACACACACACACACAGAAACACACAGACATATACACTCGCAGACACACACACACACACACACACACACACACACACACACACACAGATATATACACTCACAGACACACACAGAAACACACAGACATATACACTCACAGACACACACACACAGAAACACACAGACATATACACTCACAGACACACACACACACACACACACACACACACACACACACACACACACACACACACACACACACACACAGACACACACACACACACACACAGAAACACACAGACATATACACTCACAGACACACACACACAGACATATACACTCACAGACACACACACACACACACACACACACACACACACACACACACACACACACACACACACACACACACACAGAAACACACAGACATATACACTCACAGACACACATACACACACACAGAAACACACAGACATATACACTCACAGACACACACACACAGAAACACACAGACATATACAGACACAGACACAGACACACACACACACACACACACACACAGAAACACACAGACATATACACTCACAGACACACACACACACACAGAAACACACGGACATATACACTCACAGACACACACACATACACACAGAAACACACAGAAATATACACTCACAGACACACACACACACACACACACACACACACACACACACACACACACACACACATATATCTACACTCACAGACACACACACACACACACACACACACAGACATATACACTCAGACACACACACACACACACACACACACACACACACACACACACACACACACACACACACACACACACACACACACACACACACACACACACACACACACACACACACACACACACACACACACACACACACACACACACACACACACACACACACACAGACATACCTACACTCACAGACACACACACACACACACACACACACACACACACACACACACACACAGAAACATACACTCACAGAAACACACAGACATATACACTCACAGACACACACACACACACACAGAGAAACACACAGACATATACACTCACAAACACACACACACACACAGAAACACGCAGACATATACACTCACAGACAGACACACACACATACAGACATATACACTGACAGACAGACACACACACACAAGCACACACACAAACACACAGACATATACACTCACAGACACACACACACACACACACACACACACACACACACACACACACACACACACACACACACACACACACACAGACATACACACGCACACACACGTGCACACACACAAATACACACACAGAAAAAGAACACAAAATCAAATATCTTTCCCTGCTCATTCTGATAGTGATACCCCCACCATCAGAGCTTAAATTTGACTTTATATAGTTCTGTTACCATCTATCAACCCAAACTAAACTAAACTCCAACCATCCTTTTCTTTTTCTACTATTTATTTCCTTTTGCTGACCAAGAAAGTCCAATTAAACAGAAAACTAGTTTTCAGAAGAGAACCAGGGAGAAACAGTACAAGCAAAAATCATTTAATGTCATATATTAATACAAGAATAAAAGTCAGTTAGAATAACAATCATCAAAGTGCATGAACATAATTCAAATCCTGCAATATTATGACAAACCTACATTGACACAGAGTAGATAAACATAACTTACAGGACAGTACAGTAGTAGATATTTGTGAGTAATAAAACTGGAGACTGATTTGCTGGCAAACATCAAGTTGAGGTAGAAAGAAAGTTCTACAGACAGATGTATCTAGTTAAATGAGAGAGAGGTATAGAAGTTGATCTGTATTTTCAAGAGTAAGAAATGATATAAAAGAGATGGGTATTTTTGAAATGGAGTGAAAGTTCGAAAGCAGAAGATTGCATATAGTGGTATTAGTATTTGGTGAAGTAGCAAGTTATAAATTAAACAGTAGTAGTTGTTTTTACAGTTAAGGTATTAGCCTGGAGATATGAAAGTATTGCCTTAGACGATTTTTGAAAAATGTTGTTTTTCAGTTTGCTTTATAGTGGTAGGCAGTGCCAACGTTTAGAGACATAGTAGTGGCATTAGATCTGGTGGTGACTAAAAGTGATTTCATTTGAGTGTAGTTCCCTGGCTGGGGGATAATACTGTATTGTGTTTTATAGTGCTGGGCAGTTTTCTTGTTTATAAGTTAGTTTATGGGCAATAATTAGTTGAGAGAGGTGAGATAGTGTGTGTGCTCTGACCAGTGTATTTATTTTAAGGCCATGCAGTGGTGACCTTTTCTAGGTAGATTGGTGACACATCTAGCAATTTTGTTGTTCCAGTTGTCTAGTTTCATGTTTAGATGCCGTGAAGGTCAGTCAGGATGGTGGAGGCATAAAGCAGAGAAGGTAGTAAGGAAGGTGATGCAGTGGTTTTTGGAGTCCTTTCAGTGAAATAATGTTTACTTCCATATAATAATCCAAGTTTCTGGTGTCTTTTAACAAATTAGAAAATGTGTAGACCAGATTTTAAGTATTGATCTGTTGTAACACAGTTGTTTTGACTGTTGTGCTATTTCTTGTCTGGTGTTATTTTCAGAGTGTATTTTGAAAGATTTTTTTTGGTCTTAGAAATGTTTTAGGGTAAACAACATTAGCCTAATTTTTATAACATTTAGAAGAAAGAGAGATTTGTTTTTCCCTAGGTTTCAGTGGATGAGTAGGAGTCCTTGGTGGAGCCATGAAGTTCAGAGATGGCTAGTGCAGCACAGATGAGGGTGAAGTCATCTGCATATTATGGTGAAATGTTACTAGAATTAGTCCCTAAACATGCAGCCTGAATGTCTGAAAAAATGGATTTAGATATAACAAGTCCGTGTATGCTGCTGACCTTGGAATTAATATACATACAGTGTATGTATGTATATATATATAAGTTTACGGGGTTTCAGGGGGAACTGCCAAAAAAAGAAGTTTAAAGTGGAAGAATGATATTATGTTTCCCTCTTCTCCTGGATTATCAATCATTTTTTTGTCTGACATTTCAATAGAAAGTCACATATTGTATTGTTGTTGCATGCTTGGAGGCTGCATAAAGTTTAGTTATAAGGATAATGAATATGAGCGGGGCAAGTACTGAACCCTGTAGCACTACACTGGAAATAGGAGAAGGGAAAAGTCTTAGAACCATTTTACTGCCTGCAAGTCATGATGTAGCTGTGTTGAGGGATGAAAGATCTGTGAGCAGATTTTGGTGAGAAATGGAGTTGAATTCTTTTGCTAGAGCAAGGAATACAGATGATATTAAGGGTGCAGAATTTCTAATGTGGTTTATTCTATTTGTGAATCTGAAAAGTGTGGTTTATGTACTATGTTTGAGATGAAAACCATGTTGGGTGTTGGAGCCAAGGTTATTATTGATGAAGTATTTTAAAAGTTGTGAATGGATACATTTTCCAGGATTTTTGATAGAGGTGAGCTATAGGTCTATAGTTGTGTAGTGATATAATAAAAGACTTTTTGCAGAGGGCTAGGACATAGATTTCTGACACAGATTGGTTTACAAAGATAGATATGGAGCAGGTTAAGGGAGCTAGCTGCTGTTTTCAGATACTCAGAAAAATTGTCTGTTGCTAAGCTAAGGTGGTTGATTTTATTGTGCACAAATGTTTTAATAGTTGCTGTTGGGACAGGCTGGAAACTAAACTGACCTGGATGAGTTTCAGTTTTTTGTAGGATTGTAGGTGTGGGGGGGGGTTATCCTTTAGTAAGGGGACAACAATGTGTATAAAATGGGAACTGACTTGATCAGCAATGCTGTGTTTGTTGTTATTTGTTTTGGGTGAGGGTGTGTTGGATTGTCTGGGATAAAGGAATTTATTATTGGAGGGACAGAAGTGCTTTGGGTTGCTTTGATATTTGTATTGGAGCAGTTGGTACTAGGATTGCATGTCAATCTTTTGTTTAATAAGGCTTCTAAGGTGTTTGAAAAATTGATAGGCACTCTGTGTTTTGTTTTAAGAGACTTTGTCCATTCTTTCTCTCTTGGGGTCATTAGTTGTTTATTGGGTTTGTTTTGTTAATCATGGGGCTCTCTTTGATTTAAATTGTACAAAGTGGTGCATGATGATTCAGTATACTAAGAAATGTTGTGTTGGAATTAGATATTGCTTCATCAGAAATAAAGTCTTTAGAGATCATGAGTTTCAATGCCTTATACTATTGTGTAAAGCCTCTTTGTTGAATTTAGTGAGGATGCATAGTTGTTTGCAGATTACTTCATTGTTTTAATTATTTAGTTGTCTTAATGCAAACATGAGGAGATTTTCATTAACTCTATCAGGTAAGTAGTCAAAGGAATTTACACTGAGTGGGGTGGAGGGAACAATACAATCAAGTGCAGACTGTCTTCTTGTAATTTTATTAAATCTTGTAATTGTATTGATAAATTGGATGAGTTTATATAGATTTACTGTGCATTTAGGGTGGTTGTATCAATGAACTATCAGACTGCTTTAAGATCATATACACAGGTGCAACTCAATTGCTTACAGGAATGGCATGAGCCACTACTCACCTGATGGATGCACTGCAGAGTTTCAGGCAGTCATCACTAGGCCAAAACATACATCCAGGCCACCACCAGATGTGAGGATTCCCTCCTTTCCCCTCTGAAGAACATGATGGATTCCTCCATCTTTGTTAGATGCCTCTTTGTTGGTGATTAATCTGCCTACTCAGCTTATCTCCACAATTTCCTGTGCCATGGTCTTAGTATGCAGTAATATATAAGAGTTCCTGTGATGTGCCTGTTACATTGTCTTAGTCACAGAAAAAAAGGCAGTATTTGTTTTATCCTCCTGTCTCCTGTGCTGAACTTCTTAGGTTCATAGGTTCATACTAGGCTATCTGCCCTAGGGCATTTATAAGCCTAGCCAGAGTGTGTTTGGCTTTCGCCACCCATTTTAAATTAATTTTGCTATGCCCTTTTTCGAGGTTAGTATACTGTGCCTCTGTCTAACAGTGACACAGAAGTGATACCCGGGGTAAACCTACGATCTCCCATCCACTCATCAAGATTCCTCTTGAAGAGAGTCAATGAGGGACTCTGCCTAACCTGGACTGGGATTTTATTCCAGAGTGAAGGGAGCCTCTGGGTTATGAATCTGTCCCTCCAGCATGCCCTATTTATTTCAGTGCTGAGGTTCAAGTCTCTCAAGCATGTGGCTCGATGGGATTTGGATTTTCTGAGGTGCAGCATGTCCATTAATTCTGGGTTGGACATGGCTTTATACGTCAGGCACAGATCGCCTCTGAGCAGGCGGTATGCCACTGAGTAGAGCTGGAGTTTCTTTAACCGGGCAGCATATGGCATCTGTTTGAGCCCTTTGATCCTCTTGGTGAGGTACTTTTGGGGTCTTTCCAGTTGCTGCAGGTGTCTGGTAAGGTACATCCCAAAAGGGGCATTGTACTCAATTATGGGCCTGATGAGGGATGAGTAAAGAGGCACGATGACCTCCCTGATCTAGATGTGAATCCCTTCATGATTAGGTGGGCTATATAAAATGTTTTCTAACCACTTTGGCCACGTGGTTGTCAAATGAGAGATTGCTATCAACTTGGGCCCCAGGTCCCTAATTACTTCTTCTGTACTTAATGGATTACCACCTATGTGGTAATTTGTGGAGCACTGTTTTTGCCAAAGGGATGACTATACACTTTTGGCATTTAGCTTGAGGCCATGGCTCTGGCACCAGTTGTCTGTTTCTATGAGGCCCTTTTGGAGGATGCTTGTGTCGGCTGGAGAGTCGATTATGGCACCCAGTTTGCAGTCATCTGCAAACTTGGTCAGCCACAGTCCTTCCATGTTGGCCTGTACCTCCGAGAAATATATACCGAACAAGAGAGGTCCCAGGACTGAGCCTTGTGAGATGCCACTTGTAACTGGTTTGGAGTCTGACATGGCTCCAGCAATTCTAACCATGTGGGTTCTGTCCCTTGAGCCAGTTTGCAACCCATCCAGTGACATAGGGGTTTATATTTAAGCTGGTGAGCTTATCTATAATGCCCGAGTGGGGTATTGTATCGAAGGCTTTTGCAAGGTCCAAGTAGGCTGTGTGGACCACCTTCCCCTCATCAATGGCCTTGGTGACTGTTTCAAAGAAATCTACCAGGTTTAAGAGGCAGGATCTGCCCTTAACAAAGCCAAACTGGGTAGGATCCAGTGTCTGTAGGTCCCCAATATCTTTATTTATGAGGTCCATGATGATCCTTTCCATAGCTTTGCAGACCAAGCTAGTCAGGCTTATGGGACGATAGTTTCCAGGATCTGTTGAGGCACCACCTTTGTGGAGAGGGACCACTGTTGCTGTACGCCACTCTTTGGGTACATATCCTGTAGTAAGGCTGAGATTGAACAGTAGTTTTATGTTTGGGTTTAGCTCTTCTTTGAGTTCATGTAGGACGCAGCCAGACACCGTCTGGTCCCATTGATGCTGTGTTTTTTGCTTTGGAGAGGGCGGCTCTTACCTGAGCATCTGAGATGTCAGGGGGGCAGCACTCTGCTGGGATAGATATTTGCCCTTTTGGTGGGGGGGGGGGAGTTTGTGCTGAACCTGTCAGCTAGCATGTTGGCAATGTCTGTGGGTTCGGTGTATTTTTTGTCATTTTGGACTAATTCTGAGCATATCTGGGAATTCCCACCCAGGTTACTAACATAACTAAAGAAAGCCTTGTGTTGTTCCTTTCAACCCATGCTAGGACATGCAAACCTCTGGGTGGTACACATGAATCAGTGTTTCTTTGTAGGGCAGTCCATGCTAGACATCACCTGCCTTCAAACTATCCCCAGCACCCATTTAGTGGTCACAGCCTTATGCACTATAATAGGGTAAATATACTGTGCCATAGTGTGGCAGCTTTGGCCTAATGAGCAGGTGAGTAGTGTTTGCTGTACCTCACACCTGTGAAAATAGAACAGAACATGTATATATATATATACACGTGTATGTGTATGTGTATATGTGTGTATATATATATATATATATATATATATATATATATATATATATATATATATATAGCTAGCGAGAGACAGAGAGAGATAGAAAGATATATGTGTGTGTGTGTGTGTGTGTGTGTGTGTGTGTGTGTGTGTGTGTGTGTGTGTGTGTGTGTGTATAGTTTACTAGAGGCCCATTACCCCTGTTTTGCAAGTCATGTTTGTGCATGTGCATTTGGCACAATGTGTTGACACCTACATAGCAGGATTGCAATAGGACTGTTCCATGTGCCCTGTCTTGCTGATATCCCCACAGAGGACTACAACCTGTCCTGCCTATCCCATGTACCCTATCATGCTGACTTATCACCCCCCAAGACTGTGACCAGTCTTGACAGTTCCGAGTGCCCTGTCAGGATGACCCTGCCAAGGACTGCACCCTATTATACCATTTCCCTCTGTCCTGTTAGGATGGATCAACTCCACACAGGACTGGAATGTGTTGTGTATCCCTTTGAATGTCAGTGCCCTGTCATGCTATGTGCAGTGTCTGTGCACACACTGTACTGCTGTGTGACAGTGTTTATTGCTAAAATGTCATAGTATAATACACCTGCAGAAAATGATACTGAGCAATTGTATGTCAGTTTCATTGATCTTGTTACTATATCAAGTGTTTACATATCATGTAGATTTGTTATTCTGTTTTCCTGCAGTTACTACAATAATGTAGTAAACTGTAATACACATAACAAAGTGCTGCATTTGTGTAATCTTTTTTTTTTCTTTATTTGCAATATTCCTTTTTTGCCTGCATTATTCCATTGCATTTGTAGTGTGCTGTTTTGTTTTTTGATTATCCACATTTCAGATAGCATTGTAATAAACTGTACCTTGTTACTGTTCATTTGTATATGCATCTTTTTTTTTAATATTGGCATTGCATTATTATTTATTTTTTTCCTCCAATTATTTTCTTGGTCCATGTGATCAGCCATGGTTCAAGTTGTGGTGAGGTTCTGTCCACTGTGCTCTCCACTGACTACCATGCAAACACCAGGTCTACAGCAGTCCTAAAGACTGCTACTTTGCAAGGTAATGAAGACCTGGAAGCCTCCCTGATAGCCTTTGTTACTACTTCTCCACTGTGTGTGTTTGGGGGGAGTTCTACATTGGAGAGTGACATAGAGGCATTGGTGAAAATTGATGTGGACTGATGTAGACCTGTGGCTTCATGCCCACACTGGTACCTTGGAGCAACTCTTCATGCAGGTGGAAAAAAATCACAAAGCTGGCTGGCCACACCTATCAGGCTACCAGAGGTAGTGTGGGTGGTGTCCCCTCTGGGCCATCTTCACAAACCTCCCTCACCCCTTCCTGTTCCCCACCAGTGTTTCCCAACTTTCTGTGTCACTCTCTATCTCCTGTTTATAGTCCAGTCCTTTTTATCACCTGTTGTCTGCCCTCTGTCAGTTTGTATCTCTCCTTTGTTGCCCCCATTATGTCCTACTACATCCCTTGTTGGTCTTTGCTGCATTATTTATTTGTCTGTCTCTGCTTCCTTTCCTATACCATCCTTCCTACCCATACCTTCTCCATACTACCCCCCCTTACTTTTCTTCTAGGAATAAGAAGTCCTTGTACCCCCCAAAAATGCCTTTTTTCATCTAACAAGACACCATTCTTCCCGTTCCAGTGTCCTTCTCAGTGTTACTTTGCTAGATCTTCTTATTTTGTCACTGTCCTATTATGCCATTTGCTTTCCATTGATATAATGAACTCAGCTGACATTTTGTTGTTGATCCATTGTACTGGCTGCCAGATTTGTTATAAGGTGCTTCAATGCATGTATTAATGTGCATAGTACCAAGTACACTATCTGCTTGCAGATGTTCCTGTGTCAAATTATCCCTCATAGTGTAGTTGGCTCAGTTTCTTTGTTACTGACATTTTCACAACGGTGAAGATTCATTTTGCAGCAGTACTGTCAGTATAACCACTCTATGATAGCACTCATAAATACACAATAATGCCCTATCTGATCTCATATTAGTAATTTTATGCTTCTCTTTGATTGTTCCTCATTTAGTCTTAAGTCAGAACCATAGGTGGGTTATCTGGTACCCTGCACAGTTCCCTGAACTCAAGCCTTCTTTAACTAAAAATTAAAAAGCAAAATTAAACAAACTGTATTCTCTGTACTTGAGTTCTGGATGATCCAAAAAATCTCATTAAACAGTCTTCTCTCTTGACATCAGAAACAAAACAAACAAACAAACAAAAAAATATCCCCTGACCATTTTCTCTCAGAGACTTGTGGAGAAAAAACAAAAAAAGCTTTCCTTTGCAACTGTAGCAAGTTGTTTGCTACTGTAACATGTAGCTTGTCACAGTATACATTGCCACATACACAAAGCTTTTCAGTGCTTCATTCCAGACAGCAAATGCAGATTCAACATTCATTTCTAAATGCAGTTATAGCATTTGTGCAACATCAGCACCTGCCGATCATGCCCCCAAACACCGTGACCAAGGCAGTCAATCCTTTTCCCCAGCCTTAGCTATGCCTTTGCTTAAAGCCACGTCTGCCTTGTAAGATTCACACTATACTTCTTTCACTAACATAGCAAGTGCACTATTGTAAATGGGAACTTAAAATTGACCTGCACTGAACTTTGACAAATTGTGTCGAGAAGTCCCATAGCAATTAACTATGAGCTAGTTGTACGCAATGACTTAATCTCTATCCTGCAACAACTGATCAGATGCAGTATGCTTGCTGCTACACAATGAACTCAGGTAGATTTTAGCCACTTTTTCTGATTGTTTTTATCCTGTACTGTGTCTGGATCTCCCTTAAGATTTCATATTTCGGGGGAAAGCCCCTATCTTTGCTTGAATTTGTAACTGGCACTGGTTTTGTCTATTAGATTTTAAAACTGTCATTGGCAGAGCAGTTAAAAAAGCATAAGATGTACTGTAATACACTGATAAATGAGCAGGCAACAAGAGCAGGATGAAGACATGCATTCAGCTCGTGAGATAGCTCAGCTTTACAGAGTTCACAAATTAGTATGCCAGTAATAAGAACTGTAATTCACAGTTTTCATTTTATTATTATTATATATATTTTTTTGCTCAAGACATGATACATAAAATTATATTGGTCCATGTGGGGATAAATAACCTAACATGCAACCCCCTCAAGACCATGCAAAAGGACATATTGGAGTTAATCATGCTAGCTTTAACTAGGGGTCGCACACTGGTTCTAAGTGGAATCCTGCATTCACCTAGAATGATGCCTAGTTTCATGGAATAGATCACTGGGTTCAATGACTTGCTAAGCTACTGGTGTATTTCCAGGAGGATCCAAAATGTTGCATGCTGGCAAAGATAATAGACAGTTCAACTTGTGTTGCAGAAGACTGCCTACATCAGTCATTCAGGGGCTTCTGAATACTGGTTAAAGTGCTTGCTACTCCCCTGTACCTTTTTAGGCAGATTTTTTCAAATGAACATCCCAGCCCAGCAAACAGCAATTCCACAGCTAGACAATATCGAGGTGGTTCCACTCAATACTAGGAGCCTTCAAAATTACCTGGCTGACCTTGAGGTGCACATCCATGTATTTGTTGTTACTTTCTCACGGTTCAAATCCTAAGCAAACACCCCTTCTGTGCCTGGGTTTTGTGCCCACCATGCCTTCAGATGATTCCCCTGCATTTTACTGAATGTACATTTGTCTGACAAATGCAGGGGTATGATTTATTGTTGATGGTACAGATGGCCAAACAGTGGATATGCCAATGGTATGGAATGTTGATACATAAAGGTAAGTGGAGTTGGGGGGGTGATGGCTTGTTTGTGTCTATGTGAGTTAAGGTTAAGGCTGAGGATGAGTGATAGGTGTTGGGTGTCTTTGTGTGAATTTCTGTATTTTAGGTTAAGGGTAAAGGTTAGGTTAGAGCATAGCTGTAGTGTTGTTTGTGTGGGTTTGTGAATGTTTGTGTGACTGAGTCTGACTAGTGTGATGGCGGTGTTATGAGAAGGTTTTAGTGATGTTAAGATGGGTTAGGGTTAAGGGAAGAGGAAGCATTAGAGTTATGGTTAGCACCTATTACTAAGGTGGTTCAGGACTGAGCAAAGAATATGGGAGACTGGAACTGTAATTGTATACAGCCTAGCAAGCAGCAGCATTCTCATACATTTCCAGAGATGCATAGACTAAATAATGTAATATCTCATTTCCTAGATAGTCACTCTCTCAAGATACCCTACTACTCATTTAAAAGATTTAAGACTGAACCCATTCTGGCTGCCATAAGATCCTTTCCAGACATCAGCAAGTCTAATGGCATCAGAAATATTTAGGCTAGTGATCTAATCCTCTTTTGCAACATCAATAGATGTTTGGAGGGTCAGGTATATCTCACAGAAGATCCTGCTGCTCTGGAAAGGACTCCCCATCCCTGTCTATATTCAATGAAAACTTGAATTTAAGAATGAGAAGCAGAAAATTTATGACAGGACTCTTCCTTGTACTACAAATGGGCAGAGATAGCTCCTAAATGCTATATCCCATGCATGGGTCCCTTCACACTCTCTATGGTATAATATAGCAATAACCCACGCTTGGGTGTGGGTTATGCTGGATTTACCCATGGTTGGTGTGGTTTGGTCATGAGGGCGAAGCCCAAGTGGCCAAACAAAGACAACCGTGGGTAAATCCTGCATGACCCACACCCAGAAGTGGGTTATTGCTATTATACAATAACATTATTTAAGAAAAAAAAAATTACTTTTCTTAAATAATGGCAATGTATAATGCCTTCTTGCTGCCCTTCCACAGCTGTCTGGTATTCTGTGGCAGTTCTGATGTACTGCACATGCGTATGCTCACGCAGTACATCAGAGCTGTGGGCAAAAGCAACGAAGAAAGCAAGATCTTCGTTGCTTTTTAAAAACTGTCTCGCTATGTTAAAGGGGTTTAACATAGCGAGACAGCTTTAAAAAAATCAACGGAGAATCTCCGTTGCTTTTTTTAAAGCTGTCTCGCTATGTTAAACCCATTTAACATAGCGAGAATTGAAAAAGCAACGGAGAAAGCAAGATCTCCGTTGCTTTTTACAAAGTGTCTCGCTATGTTAAAGGAGTTTAACATAGCAAGACAGCTTTAAAAAAAAAAAGCAACGGAGAATCTCCGTTGCTTTTTTTAAAGCTGCCTCACTATGTTAAATCCATTTAACATAGCGAGACACCTTTAAAAAAAGCAACGAAGATAGGAAGATCTCCGTTACTTTTTTTAAAGCTGTCTCGCTATGTTAAACTCGTTTAATATAGTGAGACAGCTGTAACAAAAGAGTTATACTAATGGAAAAAGTCCGGGCGACCGGACCTTTTTCCATTACTATAACTCTGATTTACAACATGCATGCTGACCAATCAGTGTGCACGTTTTGGAATATTAATGGGGGGTCGTTGTATAATCCCAGTTATTCTCACTAGAGGTAATATATAATTATTGACCATAGGATGGGTTAGACCAATTTAACACCAAATGGAGTAGGTCAATTCAAACAAGTAAACAGTGTAGGAAGTAAATAGTGTGGGAAGAAATAGCCAGGGAATTGTTATGGCTAGGCTTGTATAGGCCCTATGGCCGATAGCCTAGTACCAACCTATGAACCTATGGACAGAAGGGAAAATTGCCAGGCTTAAAACAGCCCTCAAGGGCAGCTAGTATAATACTTACCTATCAACCTATAATTATAATGACTTATATGAATTGGGGCTTCTATCTTACTGGTGACTTATTTGCTCATCCTACATATACATTACATGTATCATTAGAAGTTGAATTGTGTAGTTGGATCAACTGATTCCTCTGTGGTTTCATAAAAATTTGCTGTTTATTGCTGTTTTCTTGCCATTTTACTCTACCCATAGCAGAATTGTGTCTTTGGAGCAACTTACTTACCAAGTGAACAACTGAATGAACAAATGAATGAATGAATGAATAAAAGAACATGGATGGAGTTCAATTGCACTCACACTCAAAACACTTGACTTGAAATGTTGCAAAAAATATAAAATGCAGAAACTTGCAAATAAAGATAAAGCAAAAAAAATGCAAGTGGACCCAAATTAACAGTCCTCGGAGAGAAACAGGTGATTGTATTAGGAAATCAAAAATTATTCTGGCAAAAGATCAGCAACATGACATTTACTGATAAAAAAAATCAAATCATCTGCAAAACTGTGCTCTGAAAAAGCCAGCTGATGAGGCTTAGAGGGATAAAGTCCTGACCACAGCCCACATGACCCATACTTAAGGGTCTATATCCAAAATACATCAATCACCTTATGGAGGGGGATTGAAGTGAACAGCTATCCTAGCTTGCTCATACTTCAGAATAGACGTGGCCCTAGCTTGCCATTGGGATCAGCTATCAGGAACACATGATGTTGCACCTATGTAACATGAGCCTGTGAACACACACACTGATCATGTGCATGTAGACCCCAGATAATGTGCAAGCATGTTCCCTGTAGGAAGCAACAGTAGTGAAGCTTGGATAGAGCCTGAGGGAAGGGACATGCTCCACTCAGGGAGGGAAAGGAATCCCTACTGGACCTCATAGCAGGCCCTCTCCCTTCCACCCACCCCTTGCCATAGGGGGAAAGAATAGTCCGAAGAGGCATCCTGACACAAGAATGAATGGGTTGTAGGATTCATGTATAGCTTGGGGATGACTGTCTTCCCCAGTGGAACAAATTGGCCATCTGAGGAAAGATAATGGAACCATCAGGCATATCCAGTAAGGGATAGGAAAACTGTGTGTTTTGCATTAAACATTGTATAAATTATTTTCCAAAGCAGGATTAAAAGGCATCTGCATGTATTTTTCTAATGAGATTATGCAAAGATTCAAAGGTTTCTACTTCCAAATACTTAAGAGATAAAACAGTTTGGTCATATTTGACTTCTCTCGCAGTGGTATTAGCCTCTTGTTATATAATATTTCCATATACTGAATATTATGCTCAGGCAAACTATGTTCAAGATTCATCAGAGCCTGTGATGCATTTATTGCTATTTCACTTTCCCACAGTACTAATGTATGCTTGTCTTCTCTAAGCCCATGAAAGGCATCCATACTCATACTGGTTGCGAAAACAAGGATAAAGAGAGAGTAATAAGTTATATGGACCACTTTCTCTTCTCCTTCCTAAAGTTCTGTAAAAGACTGTGTCTACCCAAAAGCAGTTTAGGATAGTTACTGACTCCTAGGAGAGTAGCAGATAGTTTTTAAAAAGGAAGAAAAATGCACTGGCATAGCAGTTATAAAGACTGGCTTGATTCCACATAATAAATGCATTACAGTCTGCTTAAAATCTGAAGATGATTTATTTAATATTATTAAGTTTTCTTAATTTCTTGATGTGTTCATAATTTGTGCAAGATATGCCACTGATTTATGTTTCAGTGCGTTTAGAACTAGGGCTGCAATACATTTTATAAATCAGGGCATCTCTGTGTGGAATATTATATGATTATATCCTGCTGTTCACACTACCACATTAACCAAAGTGGCAACATTGAAATGCTTCAACTGATTCCTCTTTATCAAAAACATATTTGAGACTCCCTGCATTATAAGTCTTCACTTTTATGTGTGCCATCTTCTATGTGGGTAATGGAGCAAAAGGTGATGAGGGTAGATGCTACTGAGGGGGATGGAGACCACAATATTATATAAAAATCTACGCTTCTTGAATGAAAATAAGGCAGGAAGACATCTGTCTCTGTCTATCTATCTATAGCAACCTATTTATGCTGTTGAAGCTAATGAAACTAGTTCTAAATGCTGTAATGAATTTTAATGAAAACTCAATATACTCATGTATAATATATACCCATACTTAATCCTCTTTTAAGGTTGAAGTAAAATAGCAGTCAATGAATGGGTCTTGCTGACATATGGTTTGAAGAAGAGGAGCTAGCGGAATTGTTGTAGACTCATATATCCATTATATAATTTTTGAACAATCAGTAGATCAAGACATGCACATTCACACATATATGAGTGTGTATGTGTGTTTACACATATTGGAATTTTGCATATACATACACACATGCAAGCACACGTATACAAACTGCACTCTGTTATATTATATCTTACCCATGGCTATTTAGAGTAGGTATCCTCTCCTACAATAATGCACCACTGTTCACATATGGTGAGCATGTATCTGCTATGTTATGACTCCATTTTGTATTTCAGTCTATAGTTTTCAAAAGTCAGATGATCCTTCTTCTCATTGTGCAAAATTGTTACTCACTATGTACAATGTTTCTATATCCCAGAAAAAAAAAATGATGTCCGCAGATCATTATGACATCTGCCCCAGAATGAAATATACATTTTTACTTTCATTGTGTAATCTAAAAAATGTTTATGTCACTTTTTCAACCTTCAGAAGTATGATCACTAAGTATTACACTTACAGTGAAAATGACTATTGAAATACTATTTCACTCTTAAATCATTTTGAAGGTGGATGAAGCCCCCTTAGGCCCTCCATTTTAAGTAATGCACCCCCACACTGCTGCAATTTCCAAGATCATTATCAAGAGTGAATTCTTCAAGATGCTACAAAATAGTCTTTAAATAAAAGTCCTGCAAATCTCATATTTATACCCAGATATTGTGATGTCAATTATAAATATCTCATATGTAAGAGTAGCAGCTAGTGACAATATAATGTGGAAGATGTATTGAACTGTGACATTACCAGCACTAGCTACCATTTTTATATCTGAGGAGATTATAGTCAACTCTAACGAGGCACAGGTAACACAAGCCTGAGGTCTGTAATGCTCACAGGAAGTGTGGTACACCATAAGTATCCAGACAATACATTTCTGTTTACCATAGCATCTCAGTACATACCTACCGATATGGAAATATATGGCGATACCACATGCAGTAACAAAGACAGATTGATGCACCCCTCTAGCTATCATCCTAGATCTGCTCATATCTATCTATCTATCTATCTATCTATCTATCTATCTATCTATCTATCTATCTATCTATCTATCAATCCATCCTTCCTGTTTCAATACCTGCATTATCCTGAAACCTGTCAGTAGTTCATGCACTCTTTCAATGCATGCCAAGGCCACAAGGTAAATTTGTTGAACCTCACTTTCAATAGCAAAGCAATTTTCCCTTCATCCCACTGTCACATTTTTGCATATACAGTTATGAAAGGTGTGAATATGTCCTCCCATATGACTACTGTGGAGAGTTATTCCCTGCAAAAGAAAATTGTTTTAAGGTCCATTTATGGTAGGTTTCTGTTAGTTTTTTTAATGGATGGCTTTGGCAGTCACAGAATTTTCCTCCTGCAGATTGACATGATTCCTTTCATCCAATTCAGGGTCAAGAGGAGTCAAACCCTATCATAATAAAGCTTTCAAGATAATGTTTTGGGGGTAACTTTTAGATGACAAAATGACTTTTGAAATATCATGAAGCATAAAGGGATTTTGCTATTGTAATATGAGGGGGTAGCACATATGTCAGGGAATATGGCAGACAATAGTGTCACTGCATACATTACTGAAAGATAGGCATAATTATTTTCAAAGACATTAGGAGTACATACAGTGCAGGTGTGACTGGTGCAAGCTATGTTAATGTGCTTTCTCAATGAGACCCTGCATCACGTAATATGAGAAGCATTCCAAGTGAATGCTGCAGGTATGATTATAATTTCCAACTCTATTATGCACATTTTGTAGCAAAAAGTCCACTATGTACCTTAGGTGATGGTCCACCATATGGACACACAGCTTACAAGTGATGTGGCAGGATAACCAGTGTTTATATATGAGTTGACCTGCTCTAAATGTCATTTCCTACACTAGGGTTCATGAGCCGGCTATTGCAGAATTAGTACATGCAAAAATGGTCAGTTTCGACTGCACATAATGGCAGACAAACTCAGAAGGGCATGGCACAGCCTAATAGCTATACAATATAATGGAAAATAGAGTGTCCAGCTGACCTCCACAGCATCATTTCAACATCACATCTATAACCAGCCATGATGGAGTTAAACATAATGTCTGACTGTATGACTGTCTATATACTCAACTTTATTTTGTAACAACCAGTTTTACTGCCAGACTGCACAATGACAACAGCAGACATTATGTATACAGAACAATATCTATCTATCTCTATATTTATATATATATATATATATATATATATATATATATATATATATGTGTATATTCCAGATAAACACAAGAGCCACAAAATATTTAATCAAAATGACAGCAAGAAACATAATAGTACTGTGAAATATGTAACTAAACCAGCACGTGTGCAAAAGAAACAGCATTAACACATACACAATTCATACATATCATGCACAAATATTTACAGAAATGGCACTAGAGGACATTACTGAGCTTAGTGGGGACTACATAGGAACATAATATGCAAAAGACAGCACTCATAATAATGAGATGATGTTGGTAGATGCCATTACAACAGTGTTTTTGTATGTTTATTCCTGAAAAAAGGGATTTGAAGTCCCGTATGTGAAAACAGCAAAATATGATCTTATGTTTTAATATTTTTGTGTGAAGTGATTTAAAGGCCACGAGTCTGGAAACTACACATGCTGTACCCTTAAACATTGCTTTCCCTCCTGCCAATGCCTATAGCTGATGTAATAGTAATCTGATGCAAGCATAATGCTGCAAAACGTTCTCCATCAGTGCTAGTCATGCTGCTGTGTGTCAGCCAACTGTCAGTGGAAGCCTTGTCCCAGAGACTCAACTCTTTATGTCTCAGAACAGGTTATGGACCTTAAGTGGATCTGATATGAGAAGGGTGAGACCTCCTGGAACATCTAAGTATAAGCATGAAAGAGAAAACTATGAGCGTGTCATCTAACCACAAGTAGCTCACCTTCTCCTTTTGCATAATCCTTTTTCCTGAAATGCTGTTAAGTTGTACTTTTTTAAATTCTTGTGCTGAAAAACACATAATCCAGATTTTCCTTATAACTCCAACAGAAACGAATTTAGTGTAATTTTGTTGTAAGTCATCATGCCTTTAGCTTCATGAATGTTAGACAAAATAGTCAGTAGCCCCAGGTAGCTAGGATTTTGCTGCTGGGATCCATAAAATGGATTTTAAAATGGACACATCATTAGGAAAAACACTCTACACAGCAGTTAGTTACTGTTTTGCAGATCATAGCTTCTGTTATTAATGACTTGTGGCTACATTAAAAATCAGTTTAGGGATAATAAAGGTGCTCATCCATTCACTATCCCTCTATACATTGTAATCAACTGCATTATCAGCTTTGTGAAAGTATTTCTCCCTAAGCAAAAATGATAACAAACAAACTGGAGGAAGTTATGACCTCCACAAGACTTTCAAAAATTAGAGTGATCAGAATTTAACACATTCTGTTTAACTAATACAGCTCTGCTGAAAATAATGCAAAACTCTGTAAATCATTGATCAAGGCTGGGATTCATAGTCACATTACATACAAAGCATCATGCTGTCACTCGAAAACTGAGTACATGCGGCTTGTCAGTGATTCATTGAACCAGCTAGTGCTTAAAGACAATAAGTAAAAATAAGGGGGAAATTGGACAAGTAAGTGACTGATTGTGTTATGTATGACTGAACTTATCTAATGTTGAACAAAATGCACAGACAAAAAAAAAATCAAACGTACATAATGTCAAATTACTTAAACACTGAACAGGTGAAACATGAACTTTAATCATACTTAGGAACAGTGTCCATTCCCATCATGTAAAATCCTCAAGAAATGGATGCATTCCTATAATGGAGTTAGGCTAGGCTCAGGGGGAGGATGACCCCCCCACCCCCCATTGTAGAATGAAGTAGTAGTCCACCACAAAACCACAAGAACTGACAGGGCAAAAGACCCATTAAGATGACAGAGTGGACTACTGAGGATAAGTAAGAAATTGTGTATTGTTGAAAAATTAGAGGAAAAAAAATACTTGCACAAGAAAACCTGTCAAAAGCTTCAAATCCAAATTTGTGTTCATTAATACAACAGATCCATGAAAAACATTATATAGACTAAGAAACAATGGACCATTTGGAAAAAGAAGCAACAGATAAAGTGCAAAAATATAGAGAACAAAACCTAGAGATTTTTGAAAGGTATACAAAAGAAGCATGTATATGGGAAAGAAAGAGAGAGCTGATAAGTTGCAATTTTATGGAAAGATGAAAGCCAAAGTAATCAATACAAAAAAAAAAGAATGCATGTGGTCGCTATGTGCAGTAGAAGTGAAACATCTGTAGGAAGTGTAAAGGAAAGTCCATACGTCTATCATGGGCAGCTAAACATTTCACAAAGTTTGATGCAACACTAAGCAAACACTAAGCAAGCATGGATGGGCATTAATTAACCATTAACACACACCCTGGGGGGTATTATTGCACTTAGATAATGGGCTTTCTGTAAAATTGCTGTGTTTTACTTACTTATTTAAATTTTTTATTACTGTATTATTTTTTACTATATTATTTTTTATATATTTTGATGTAACATATTTCCTCCACCTAATGTTTCAAATTTGCTGTACTATATGTAAATGTTGGAGGAAGCATTTTACATCCAAAATATAACATTTAAAAAAATAGCCAGATATTTTCCTTTCCCTCGATTTACTAATCTTCTGTGCAGGACTAGTTAAGTTTTATACCCTCAATTCAATCTGACTTAAGGGAATTTACAACTGACTTGAGATATGTTGGTAGAAATATCACTCTGAAATATATCTTTGGTAATGACAGTATGGATCAGACTAAGGATACATCTCCACAAAAAATATTTATATTTATGCCTCTCCGTCACCCAACTGTAGATATGTTCATAAGACTTTGTGAGAATGAAGTAGCCAATCGCAAAGATGAAGGTAAAATGAGACTCTATCACAACTTATCACTTAATGAACACTTTGCACTGAAGGAATTGCAACAGAATAAGGAAATGGTGATCAAGCCAGCAGACAAAGGAGGAGCAATAGTGGTGATGGATTCCACACACTATGCTCGGAGGTTGCAAGATTTGTTGCAAGATGTCCACACCTATTGCAAAATAAATAAGAATCATATGCAAAGATTGATTTACAATGTGAAAGATTTCTTATATGATAAGCTGATGTCTAGAGAGATAGACAAGGACTTATATGAATTCTTTAATGTGGAACATCCAACTGTATCTATAATTAAGGTTCTCCCAAAGATCCATAAAAATCCCAATGATCCACCTCTACACCCTATAGTATCAGGCAGGGGGTGGATCACAGAACTGCTCTCTATATTTGTTGAAGCAGAGCTCAAAAAAATTTTACCGTATGCACGAACAGTGCTGAAGGATACAGCACAGTTATTAGAGAGGCTTTATGCAAGAATGGAACAGCTTGACTCATATGCTGGCATTAGACTGGTCATCATGGATGTAAATAGTCTTTTCACCTGTATTTGCAATGAATATGGGATAGCTCTAATACCTGCTGGAAAGCACTAGGAAGCCTTAAACTGATACAAGCATTCAACTCTCCTTGTTAATAAGGAGAAATTAATAGTAGGCACTAAACAGCCTATAATTGCAAAGTACCTTGCTAAGGTAAGGGAAAACAGCTCCTGTACTTTACAAAAAAAAAAAAAAAGCACCAAACCAGGCATGTCCACCTGGTAAATCTGGGCATACTGGGGCAATGCAGCAATTGCCTCATGTACACAGACAACCCTCTCCTCCTACCACCCAACACTACAACCTGTGAGAGATGCACTTACATAGCCAAAATGGAAGCAAAGCTCTCTCCACCCAAGATTGTGCTAGACAGTCAAGAGGAGAAGGTTAACACCCACACTACACCTCAAGCAACACATAGCCCTTCTAAACCCACACCACCAACACCCACATATAGCAACACTAAATCTGCATATGCAGAGGCCCTTAACTGTAACCTGCCCAAGCAACAAGAACCTCTGAAGCTGAAACGCAAACAAACACCAATCACAACCAAAGTGTCACATAGTTCACAACACCAGTGTGCCACCCAGCAGCAGCCCCTAAGGCAAGACAACGTACCTAACACTTTAGTCATAGGTGACTATAGTCCGGCACACTGATATCCCACTCACCAGGATGAATAAGGAGAAAATTACACTCAGCTGCCTGTCGGGTGCTAGGATCCACCACATAAAGCATGCACTCGAGTCACTCCACAACAAGTACCAATATGACTTTGTCATTGTCCATGTTGGAGTAAATGACTTGAGACGTGCCTCCCTGGACTACATGAAAAGAGTCATGGAAGAGCTGTCGGATCATGTGGCCCAGGCAGGTATGACCCTAGCCTTGAGTAGCATCCTGCCTTTGCCCAGAATGATACCACAATATAAGGACAAAATGATTGACTTCAACAATTGGCTAAGCTTCTGGTGTCATTCAAAGGGGATCCAGTATCTGTCTGCCTGGGACGACATGATCGACAGATGCTTTGCCAGAGATGGTCTGCATCTGTCGCCCCTGGGATTCAGGTTACTGGCTAAAGCTCTTGCCAACCCTATAGTGCCTTTTTTAGGCAAAGTTCAAAGGACAAAACCGCCACTGTAACAGGTACAAGCATGCAAAATCTGAAGGTAATGCTACTCAATGCTAGAAGTCTAAACCTCAAAATGCACTCTCTCGAGGCACTCTTAAAAATGGAGAACATCGATATCTGTGCAGTAACTGAGACCTGGTTCAAGGCTCCAGAGAGCACCTCTGCAATACCAAGCTACAACTCTTACCACACTTTTCGGCCACCAAACCAGGAGCGAAACACTAAAGGTGGAGGAGTGTCAATATTCACCAAGGATATTCACACCACCAGGCTAGTTGCCCAACACAATGCATCTGAAATTCTCCAGATGCAACTAACACTAGGTAAGACTGCAATCTAAATTGTAGCTTGCTACAGATTCCCCAACATAACCCAAGATTCTCACTACACTTTTCTAAACATACTGGAAAATATTAAGATAGAACCAAACACCCTAATACTGGGTGATTTTAACTACCCTGCCATTAACTGGGAAAACTACTCATGTACCAACACCTTTGCCCAGCGGTTCTTGGAATTCATAAATTCCAATGCCCTGGATCAACTAATCCATAGTCTCACCAGGGGCTCCAATATCCTAGACCTGGTCATTACCAACATGGGAAATCGATGCTCCACACCTATGGTCACCCCCTCATTAGTCAGGTCTGACCATAAGCTAATCACCCTTAACATCCACATCCCACCCCCACCCCCCAGTAAGGAAACCTCCATAAAAACTTCTCCAAAGTCAACTTCATGCTACTCAAGTCAGAAGTGACAAACTTCATGACACCCATTCAGACGGGAACTGAAAGTTCAACTGCTGAATCCTACACTAAGGCACTGTACAAGCACATCCACTCATGCATGAATCGTGCCATCCCAAATAGAACCAAGATACTCTCATCCCAAAAAAGGAAGCCAATCAGGTGGTCCCCTGCCATAAACAAATGTTACAAAAACAGGAAGAAACTGTTGCAGAAAATAGGAAAATTCCAGGATGCAAAAAACTCCCTTACCACCCTCAGTAAGAAACTGAGATCCCTCATAAAATCCTCCAAAGCTAGTTATGAAAATAAAATTGCCAAAGATTGCAAAGACAACCACAAGGCATTCTATAACTATGTCAAGAATCTAAATAGCAATGCTCAAATCTGCTCTGAGCTAAAACAGAATGGCATTAAATATACTGATCCCAAGGATATTGCCAATATCCTGGCAGATCGATTCAGTGCAAACTTCACCCCCCTCTCAACCCCTAAATGGCCCATGTTAACACTGGGAGATTGCCAAATTCCAGTAATAACAGCCACACAGGTAAAAAACGCACTCTCCAAAGCTAAGAATACAGCATCCATGGGACCAGATGACATCCTGGGCTGTGTACTACATGAACTGCAATATGAACTGGCACCTCACCTAAGTGTCATGTTTAATCATAGCCTCACCTCAGGTTTTGTGCCCACTGAGTGGCGCAGAGCTACAGTTATCCCACTCCACGAGGGGGGATTAACCTTGGATCCTGGAAACTACTGTGCCATTAGTCTGACGAGCCTTATCTGCAAGGCCATGGAGCATATTATCATGGAACTAATAAACAAAGACATTGGCAACCTTCAAACACTGGACCCCACCCAGTTTGGGTTCGTGAAGGGCCGATCTTGTCTCCTGAACCTGATTGACTTCTTCGAATCAGTCTCCAGAGCCATGGACAAGGGTAAGGTGGTCCACACAGCCTATCTAGACCTTGCCAAGGCCTTTGACACCATCCCCCACTCTGGAATCATAGATAAACTTACTAAGCTGGGCATTAATCCCTATGTCACCCAATGGGTTGCTAACTGGCTTACTGATAGAACCCACACTGTAAAAGTAGCTGACTCCAAATCCATCTCCAGACAAGTGACAAGTGGAGTACCTCAGGGTTCAGTCCTGGGACCACTCTTGTTTGGCATCTACTTCTCTGAAGTACAGGCCAACACTAAGGGACTCTGGCTAACAAAGTTCGCAGATGACTGCAAAATGGGAGCCATTATTGAATCCCCAAATGATGTGGATACTCTACAAAAGGGCCTTACAGTGCCAAAGCCATGGGCTCAAGCTCAATGCCAAGAAATGTATAGTTATCCCCTTTGGAAAAAACATGTACCTGTGGATTACCATATAGGTGGCAGTACACTAAACACCGAAAGTGTGATAAGAGACTTAGGGACACAGGTGGACAGTGATCTCACCTTCGATAATCACATTGTCACAACAGTCAGGAAATCCTTCTATGTGGCACACCTCATCACTAAGGGCTTTTCATCCAGAAAAAAGGAGGTCATTGTCCCACTGTACTCATCCCTTATTAAACCCAGTATAGAATACAACACCCCATTTGGTATGTACCTCACAAGACATCTGCAACAACTGGAAAGGCTGGAGAAATACCCCACTAAAAGAATCACAGGCCTAAAGCAGATGCCCTATGCTGGCCACATTAAAAAACTCCAGCTATACTCTGTCACATATCGTCTACTCAGAGGCGATCACTGCTTAACATACATGGTCATGTCAAATCCAGAGCTGTTGGACATGCTCCAATTAAAGAAATCCCAATCCCTCAGAGCTACACGCTCCAGGGATCTAAACCTTGTCATCACAATAAACAAAACATGCTGGAGGGATAGGTTCCTGACCCAGAGACTCCCCAGACTCTGGAATAGATTGCCCATACATGTCAAGCAGAGTGCCTCTTTGGACCTCTTCAAGAGGAACCTTGACGATTGGATGGGAGAAAGGAAATTCACCCCAGGGATCACGTCAGTCGCCCTGCTAGACAGGGGTCCAGGAAAGTAAAGAATGTGGGAAGAAATAGCCAGGGAATTGTTATGGCTAGGCTTGTATAGGCCCTAGGGCTGACAGCCTAGTACCAACCTATGAACCTATGAATAGATTGCCCATACATGTCAAGAAGAGTGCCTCTTTGACCCTCTTCAAAAGGAACCTTGACAATAGGATGGGAGAAAGGAAATTCACCCCAGGGATCATGTCAGTCGCCCTGCTAGACAGGGGTCCAGGGAAGTAAGTAGTGTGGGAAGAAATATCCAGGGAATTGTTATGGCTAGGCTTATATAGGCCCTAGGGCTGATAGCCTAGTACCAACCTATGAACCTATGAAGAGGCCATACGAGTTTTGAAAATAAATATAGACAAGAGACTGATATTAACATCAATCTGGTCTGTGACTTATTGGAATTGATACTGGGAAATAATATATTTGTTCATGGTGAAAATTAATATTGGCAGAAATGGGGGTGGCCATGGGCACCCCCTGTGCCAATAGTTATGCTAATCTAGTGTTGGCTCAGTGGGAGAGAGAATGTGAAGAGGACATTGGTAATTGCTGGAAGGAACGCATTATATTCTACAACAGATTTGTGGATGACATCATTATTGTAGGGGAAGGAGAAGAAGAACCGCTCCCAGAATTTACAGGGTATCTAACTAGTACTACCAGTTTTCTGAGATTTTTGAAGTAAAATCATCAGACCATGACATTGAATTTCTAGGTGTTAAATTAACTCTAGAAGAAGGTAAAGTTATGGAAACAACTCTGTACACTAAACCAATGTAGAAGAACCATATGTTGCACTATTCAAGCATGCACCCAAGACATATTTACAAAAATATAGTGGAAAATCAAGTTATCTGGGTGACTAGGTTATGTACAAATGATGATACTTTCTTGTCTGAACAAACTAAGTTAATACAAAATTTTACAGCGAGGGGTTATAATGAAGGAAGAATAAACATGGACCCAGAAAAAGCCATGACCTTACGCCAACAAAGAAGAATGCCTTTGTACTCTAAGAGAACACACATGGCCAAACGGCTTAATAGGAACAACAACAATATCCTAAGAGGTATGCTTACATTCAGTACTGATTGTTCTGATATTTGCAACATCATTAGAAAATATTGGCCTGTCCTTACAGCAGATACTAAGATTAAAAATATTGTAGGGGATTGTTCCCACTTTATGTTCAAGAATAAGAAGAATTTAAAATGTCTGCTGTGCAGCCATGGTGGGCAATTGAATACAAATACAACAAGAAGGAATAAGGTGACAGGTACATGAAAATGCGGCTTTTGTAAGGCAAGCAACTTCATTAACACCACAAATATTTTTGAACATCCTAACACACACAGAATTTATAGATATTATGTCTTCACTAATTGTAATACTAAAAACATCATTTATGTAGCTCTGTGTGATTCCTGCCAAGCCTACTGTGTAGGCAAGATGAATAGGAAGGTTAAAGAGTGCACTCTGCGACACCAGCTGGACATAAAAAAAACAAAATAGACACTAATGCTTTGTACGGACACATACGGGAGTATAATGGGCATACATTTACTTTTAAGGTGATTTCCCAAGTAAATGATGGAGTTCATAAAGGAGATCTTTTTAATAGAATCGAAAAAGAAGAAATTAGGTGGATTATGAACCTAAGAGCTAACTTTCCACCAGGATTGAACCATATTGTACCACTGAAACCGATATTAAAAGAGCGCAATCTCAATAGGAAATACTAGTGGCATCTTCGTTTAACTTAAAAGAAGGTCTGTTTGATATGGGCATTGCTATTGGCCTGCCTGGTTCCTTATTGGGATGCAAGACAAAAGGACATGTTAATTACTTAATTGAAGTTTTTGGTTGCTTTCAATTTAAATATAAGTAACTCAGAGGATGAAAAACTAAGGATCTGATGAAGGTTATACACTGAAAGCACTTATCCATTTTTCTGGTTTTGGCCTGAGACTTTTTTGAATGCTTTTAAGAACTACATTTTATTAAAGAAGAATATTATCCTCTCGTTTTGGTGGAAGCCACTTTTTATACTTTTGTTATTGTCTGTTGAGCCAGGCTTCCTTTAAAGGTGCTTTTTTCTTTGTTTTTGGTTGTCAATCAAGCTTAGGTTGCCTGTTCACATCCCAGCTGGATACCTGCCATCTTCACATCTGTACAAGGACTGACAGTCATCAGCTTGGCAAGTACCTATGCAGTAGGATGAGTGTGTTGACAGACAGATGTTTGACAACAATATGTATGCCATAACTACATGTCAGAAGTCCTCACTAACATGTGCTGTACAGACGGTAATCTACAATTGCATTTCACATGTCAGATTATTACCCAGTAAGGGTTATATACTGTGACACAGCTCACACACCAGGGATACAACAGGGAGGCCTCAGAGTCCAGCTAGGCCTGCAGGTATGCCTGTTGTCAGTACTACATTTAGCACTCTGCTCTTGCCTGGGTAAGCACTGTCAACAGTAGTACTGCCATGATACACTACATGCCAGTGTGAAAGCATGTACCCTGGGTTACTACCCCTGTATGTAACACATTCACATGGATAGTGCTGTACAGGCCTCATATATGTCTGTGTCCCACACATGACACTCACACCCCTTGCTACTGTAATGACAGCACATAGGTGCATGTATTGTACATGGCATTACATACACTTATTACAGATGTCATTACCCTGCTATGTTATCAGACTGGGTGGTGTGAACTGGTTACCAGGGCTAAGCCATGCTTAGTAAGTATCAGCATTGCTGCAATATAACAGCTGAGCTGATTTGCGCACTGGTAAGTGAAGCCTACACCCGTATGTTTACCCATAGCTTAGCACCGCTTAGCTTCCCACAAACCCACGCAAACCTGCTTAAAGCTGCTCAAAACTGCCTTAACCACTCTGTATCTGACAGCCCTTGTTCTGCCCAGCAACAAAATGAGCAGCCCTTGCAGGTCTTGAACACAGGACCCTGTACACTATAATCACAACACTTAACCACTACACCATGACCACTGGGAAGACAGCTGTTGTTTTACCAATATATCTGTCAATACACATATTGAGTAGTATTGAACAATTGCCTTTACATCCACAATTGTGTAGTACTTATTAATATGACTGTTGCATCACATATGTTGTTTTATCATAATGTACATATAGCAGATACATACAGTGAGATACATCTGGGAGGGCATACACAAATGTGAGGTTTGCACATCACAGGAATATGGATATATATATATATATATATATATATATATATATATATATATATATATATATACATATAATAGGTCAATATATGTCTACATGTACATACACATATATACTCATACATATGTCTGTATACACATCTGTACAGTGCAACATATATATGGCCATGTGTATATCTCTTCGTATGTATATATATATATATATATATATATATATATATATATATATATATATATATATAGGTAGATATATGTATACATAGCTATATATGTATGCACATCCTGTGTGTATAGATATGCCTATTTATATGGCTATATATGTAGATATCTATAACTATATGTGCATACATATCTATTCTGATATACCTATTACTGTCAATATATATGTAGATATCCATACATATATGTGCATATGTATCTCTATCTGTATATGTGTAGACATATATTGCTCTGTATATGTATATATCTTCTGAGTGTTTATATGTGTATATATATATATATATATATATATATATATATATATATATATATATGTACATATACATTTTCATCTATGTATGTTGACATGTCTATGTGTATATATCTATATAGATATATGGATAATTATATATACATATATGTTCCCCATATGTCCTGAACATGGAGTGGAGGCCTACCTAAGCCCTAATAGTCCCAAACTCTTAGTACAAGGGGATGTCAGGTATGTATTGCAGGTATATTTGTAGACTATTGCTACTGTAATAGGGATTGTCTTCACAGACATGTTGTTTGTGGGAGGTCACACCTGCTTTTAACATTAGTGCCATTAGCTACTGACAGACATCCTAAGGGCATCATAGTACAGTACCCCTGCTAGCACAGTAATGATCGTGTGGACTACAGCAGAGCTATGGCCAATATATGTGGACAGTCAGACACACTCTGGTCAGTCCAGAGGTATACACAGAACCCCTTAGTGCAAGACATGTGGACCAAGCCTGACAATGTGGATGTTAACAACCATGTAGATGGGTATATTACATAAATACTGGTATACATTTGCCCCCATAGGTTATGCATTCACACACCCCTGTCTGTCCTGACACATAATAACCTCTGGTACAGAAGTGCCATGACCACAAACTACCCACTAGTTAGTGACATACATCTGTGCAACATCCCACTGCTTTGTCTGATATACATGACTGTTGTGGTGGCCTGGCAGCAGTACATCTGGCAAGTATCTGAACATAACATCTCACTGGGTAAGTACACTAAGCTGCTAGGCATGTAACAAAGCACTGTGCAGGCTACAGGCAGACTGGCACAACACTGGCTTACATTTCCTATGGGGGAATACACATGTACTTGCATATATAGCAGGCTCTATAGGCATGTCACTGCACAGAGTAACAGGCACCTGTGTGAAAGTGCATAATCAATGTGAACACAGTCACAGCCACATATGGTTAGCTAGCACAATATTACAGTATATGGACTATCTGATCAACACCATCCTCATATGTGCCACTCACACACTAACCCTACATATACTGGGCCGCTACACAGTGTGGTCCGATGCCTGTCTGTGGTATGGGACATGTGTGAGTTTGGCCGTACAAACATGTAAGCAGATAGGGTAACATAAAGTGGAGCCTCATGTAACATCAGATAGAACAGGACCAAGAACAATGACATCTACTACAGGCTGTACACAGGCAAATGTACATATTCCACAATACACACACTGTCAACAATTATCATAAGTACACAGACCTCAGTACTGTACACACAACCACAGAATGCCCAGGTTATGTCCTCACATATAACCCCTACTATACATAACCCTGTATCAGTCTGATATCTCACTGGCTTGTTATCAGATATGATGTCAATAAATATGGTGTACAGAACATATACACCTCTTACTGCATGGCATATGTACAAAGGTTGACAGAGTTGTGGCTGGAGGCACAAATACAGAGCCAATATTGACATGTTGTTGTGATAACCTCATACATTTACTGTTGTAACAAGGTTTGTTGCAACATATGTCCTATGAGGGATATGAAGTCAGTAACTCTCATGGCTGTCACCATGTACTGACTGCAGTCCTCACATGTCAGGCACATCCCCCTCCTCTAAGTTGGCCTGTTTCCACAGTGTATGTTGCTAGAGGTAAATCCCCAATCCATCTGTGATGCTGTTTGCCAAACAACAGATCTAGGTCCTGCTCACAGCGAATGAAAAGGCCCAACACCAACATGATGTTCCTAGATATTGGAGTGTGTTTCCATGCAATTGGCTATGGGAATGTTACCACAGCTGTTCCACATGCAATCAGCTAGAGGAGGGCTGCAATTCATGCAGAGGCCATCAGCTGATCATGAGCATCACTTACAATACACATGCTGCTGCCTAAGCAAAGCAGGTTTAAGTTTCCACATCCACCAGAGAGGGAGTGTGAGAGGCAGACAGAGGCAAAGATAAGTCAGGGAGGGTTGGGAGAGTGAAACTTAAGCATGTTTATGTCACACACCTACCAGTACAGGGTATCAATCCCCTGACTGACTATGTATTGCTATCACATGTCTATACAGTTATTGGATGCACCACATAGGTTACATGTTGAGGATCCCTCCAAGTGTATATGTGATGGTGAGTGACTTCTGCAACAGTGAAATGGTAGCTATACGGTAGGTGTAGTACGTGTGCCTGTCCGCATGAACAGGTGTCAGCGTTTCCACAGCCACAATCTCTCAGGGACCCACACACATTGACACACTTGGCAGGGTGAGGAATACAATGCCTCACTAGTTAGATTGCCACAATACAGTACTGTGCAGGTTTCACATGCACCACAGGGGTTATCCTGAGGTTATATGGGCAAAGGGTATGTGGAGGTGTCTGCCATCAGACAGCATGCTTCAGTATGCCATTGGGGACTGTAGTGAGTGTATATGTGGTCATAGGCATTATACACCACATACACAGAGATGAGGGTGCCAGCACTGACATGCATGGCTGCATTGCTTCATGGGTGTGTAGTGATCAACTGTGCCAGATGGCTATTCAAGGCAAGGTGATGGGTATACCTTGGCATCAGGCCAGATGACAATAATCTGCAGTGTGGCTCAGAGGTGTAGTGTCTGGATTGGCCCACACAGGTGGGTATTGTACTCACCATCCAGTCACCTGGGTAACGATTGTGTGTGGCCATTGCTGTGCATTGCTTGCCATGTATGTGTCCCTTAGTCCATGACATGGACAGTGTCTGGGATGTGCACATGTCCCACATGCATGTACAGAAACATGTGGAACTGTACCTGGGGTGTCTGGCCCATGTTGTGTACACAGATTGTTATCATCAGATGTGCCAGTCCTGGCCTCATGTGGTGGGAACTGGTAATGGACAGCAGGTTGACCCTGCACCTACATTGATAGCATGATACAGGTATTCCTTGGTGTCAGTGGCATCCATACAGGGCATGTGTTTAAGGCATGGTATGTCCTTTGTGGGTCACATTTGATGGCACTACATGTGTTGCAGGTGTCCAGTGGGGAACATAGAGAAGATCTACTGTTTGCATGTACATGCCTATTGGAATGATTGTCTGTAGCCCAATGCAATTATACCATGGTTGCTATCAGTGGGCAATATGCAGGGTACTACCAACATAGTGATTGTTGCCTAGGCAAGTGTGTGTGTATAACAAATGGGTTGAGAGTGTTCTCCGGGTAATACAAGGGTTGCTAACTTTGTTCACCAGGCCTTGATGTCACATGTAGGGATATAGATTTGCACACCAGCCTCTCGGCTATTTCACATCTGTTATCCTTGTAAGGTGGACATTGTGACATATACTAGGGCCACCATATAAGAAATTTGCAAAACCCGCTCCACAATGAATCCAGTTGTTACACACTCAAAGCCACATCCACACAGGGCAGGAATGACAAACACAGACACTCACACACATACATACACACACACACACACACACACACACACACACACACACACACACACACAAACACAGACACACACCTGCTACGTCTGGGATTAGAACTCCTACCTAACTAGTTTATTGCACTACAGGACTACACAGTTATAGGACGCAACACTGAGATTACTGGAGTACTTTTTCCCCAAAGGTGTATTTTACAGTGAATGACATCAGCAGGCTTGCCAAAATAGGGTATTTGAATTGTAGTGAGTGTGACTAGCCTAAAATGCATTGCTCACTGCACAGACATAGAAACACGCACACAAACATCCAGACCTGCCATGTGTGGAAATAGAATCCCTACCAGAGTTCTATGTCACACTACAGCATTACGCTGTTATAGGATGCACCACGGGGATTACTGGAGTATTTTTTCCCCAGTGGTGTATTTAACAGTGAATTTCATCAGCAGCCTTGCCAAAGTAGGACATTTGAATTGTAGTGAGCATGAGTAGCCTAAAAAGCAGTGCACCATGCACAGACACACACACACACACACACACACACACACACACACACAGTTGCCATGTCTGAGATTAGAACTCCTAACTAACTAGCTTATCACACTACAGCAGTATGTAGTTATAGGATGTGCGATTACTGGGCTACACTGTTCCCAAGGGTGTATTTCACAGTGAATGACATCAGCAGCCTTGCCAAAGTATGGCATTTGAATTGTAGTGAGTGTGACTAGTCTAAAATGCATCCCTCCCTACACATACAGGGACATGCACAAACACAGTTGCCATGTCTGGGATTAGAACTCCTACCTAACTAGTTTATCATACTACAGCAGTATGCAGTTATAGGACATAGGTTCATAGGTTCATAGATTAGTACTAGGCTAACTGCCCTTGCGAGCCATTTTAAGCCTAGTCAGTTATCCCTTGTGAGACTCAAACTCTGTACCTTGTGTTTGTAAGGCAAACACCTTAACCATTAGGCCACGCTCCCAACCCCAAACCCTGTACCTTGTGTTTGTAAGGCAAACACTTTAACCATTAGGCCACCCTCCCAACCTAAAGGGATGTTTCTTTCATACACACACACTTGCCACCTGCTGGATTCAAACCCCTACCTGACTAGGTTATGACACTAGAAACAGACGCATTAGCACAGTGCGCTATTTGCCATGAAGATTACTGGGCTACACTGTTCCCAAAGGTGTATTTCACAAAGAATGGCATCAACAGCCTTGCCAAAGTAGGGCATTTGAATTGTAGCAAGTGTGACTAGCCTAAAATGCATTCTTTCCAACACAGACAGGGACACACACAAGCACACACAGTTGTCATGTCTGGGATTAGAACTCCTACCTAACTAGTTTATCATACTACAGCAGTACGCAGTTATAGAACACACCACTGAGATTACTGGGCTACACTGTTCCCAAAGGTGTATTTCACAGTGAATGACATCAGCAGTTTTGCCAAAGTAGGGCATTTGAATTGTAGTGAGTGTGACTAGCCTAAAATGCATTGTTGCTTACACAGACAGGGACACACACAAACACACACACACAGTTGTCATGTCTAGGATTAGAACTTCTACCTAACTAGTCAACTCCACTACAGCAGTGCACAGTTATAGGACACATCATGGAGATTACTGGGCTACACCTTTCCCAAAGGTGTATTTCACAGTGAATGACAACAGCAGCCTTGCCAAAGTAGGGCAATTGAATTGTAGTGAGTGTGACTAGCCTAAAAAGCATTGTTGTCTACACAGACAGACACACACACACACACACACACACACACACACACACACACACACACACACACACACACACACATTGGAACTCCTACCTAACTAGTTTATCACACTACAGCAGTACTCAGTTATAGGATGTGCCACAGAGATTACTGGACTACACCCTTCCCAAAAGTGTATTTCAAAGTGGATGACCTCAGCAGGCTTGTTACAGTAGGCCTATGGGGAGGGCAGTGTGTGTGTGTATGGGCCATAACCCATTCCTCTAGAGGTTGACATACCACATGTGAGCACACGCAGGGTTATATTCCGCAGGTATGTATATACAGCTGCTAGATGACTATTTCCTTGTACAGTCATGTTGCACAGCTAGCGCTTGCACTACATAGTCTGTAATGCTGATGGATACCGGTGGCTAATGTCTACAGTGAGTAACATTTACACCTCATGTGGTTGTAGCCATTTGGCTGTATTCTGGGTGGGACAGGACTCATAATGGATGGCTCCTTGTCATAGTCACTCTTTTTCACACATCTATGTATGTCTACTTTTGGCTTATTATAGTGTGTTGTCCTTGGATATATCTCTGTATTCCTATCCACTGTGTGTGCAAAGCATGACTGGTGCATACTGCAGAGTGTATGCACTAACATCTGCAACTGCCAGATATGTATGGTCCACTTTTGTTTGCAGACATGGGCTTCATGTTGTTTGCAGACATAGACTTCATTTGTTTAATGTTTGCAGACATGGGCTTCATTTGTTTAAGTGTGTGAGCATGCCCAGTATGCCCTTCTGTACTGAATGTGTGGATTGATTCCAGGTAGTTTGTACTCCATTGAAGACCTTTGTGTTGTACACCTACAGGTAGCAAACTGTTTCTACAGGATATCCGTCGATCATTTGGCAATATGGGGACAAACTGTGCAGCGGATAGTGTGTACTGTAGGTGATTGTGTCTGTACTGCTTCAGCTACATGGTACTGCTGTTATCAGAGATATTCAGACACGTGTACTGTTATACACTGTGATGTTTTCTGTCCTCGTGTACTGTCAGGTGGACATTCTTGCTCACAGTGATGTCTTGGGGGACAAGGGTGACTGCAGCTATGTTCAGTATTGTGGGCAGATGCCTACATATTCATGGTACGTTATTCCATTCTGGAGAAGGAGCTGCAGACACCTGCTGCAGGGTCTGTGTATCTGGTTCAGAACCTTGGTACAGTGCTGGTAGAGGATCCCATACTTGTACATCCATTCACATGACAGTATGGCCTTATCTTGCTGTGGCAATACCTCACAGCTGTACAGATTCGCACAGGTTACCCAGAGGTAGGAGCCAAGAGTCAGGACATTACCCCTATTGTGGTGTACGGGCAGGTCTGTAGCCACCCATTTATGTGACTGCAGCCAGGGATCGTGTGTGCACAAAGCTTTATGTCGGACCTTGCACATTCCATGCTGCCCATGCTCCCACCTCCCACTGTTATTCTATCCTCTTCCATACATTATGCATACATTCTCTGATACTTTCCCTAAGGTTATCACCCCATCACAGCTGTGTTTTGTTGTTGGTCCACAGTTCATGCAATAGGACATGGTGGACATGTTACTATGGTTTGTCCACATGACCTTGCATATGGCTTATGTGGAGTGTGTTATGTTGTTATTTGGGTGTCCATTACATAACATGCATTGGCAGTACATGTGGGACACAGGCCTTTGGCAGAGGCCTGTGGGCCAATTGGTGTTGATGCGGGCCAGATATGGCAGGCCGTTGCATTCTGTCAGTCCTCCAGTCTCAGACTGCCATGCAGTATATTCCCCTGGGGTGACAGGGTAGGTGTGCTCTGTATTCATGCCAATACCTTCTATCCGTCTTGATCAGGTGGTGTGGATGCTGGCAGGGTGCTACCTATGGCTAGAGACACAACTGCATGGGACACCTGCACTTCATGCTGCATTCTTTCGCTACTGCCATATACAGGTGGGGTCATATTGTACCCATTCCCCACAGCAGGAATACAACCAGAGAGGTACCTGTGGGTTCTGTTTGGGTGAGCTGGGTGCATGTGTGCTATAGACACTACTTGCATCGGACACACAGATATGCATGGGGCATTCCAGTTATGCTGACATGTGCAGGTACATCAGCTGTTTCCCAATACATCAGTCCTACTTTCTTTGTGATCTGCAAGTGTTTGGGCAGACAACATCGGTATCCATTTCACAGTTACACAATATATACTGTATGGCTGGGGTACTTTCCCCTATGCACTGCTTGTATATCTAGCCCAACAGCCATGTTATGTCAATCTTTCAGATGGTGACACATATTACCACCATACCTTTACAATGGCTTACTGCTAGCATGTGTTATACTAGTGGTAATTGTCTTTGGCACTGCAGTTGTGAGGACTTGGCCATGTCATCAACAGTAGTGGGCAATGGCCACCAGGTCTTACCTTGACAGACATACATACTGATCACTCTCACACAATATGAAACACACACCAACCAAACACACACATACCAGCATATTGTGGAAATGCTACAATCTATCCTGCTACCTTGGCCACCTCTGGGCATATGTGCTCCACTGGTATTATACCAACACATACATGTTACTACATTTCTACATAGGGTTGTGGGGGGGCACACCTGACTGTTACGATGTGTGTACATCGGATTGGGGGTGGACACACCAGACTGTTACTACATTCCTAAATAGGTTTGGGGGCACACCTGACTGTTGCTACATTTCTAAGTAGGGTTGGGTGGAGCACACCTGACTTTATGCATTTCTACACAGTATTGGGAGAGGGGAGCACAACTGAATGTTACTACATTTCTACGCAGGATTGGGGGAGGGGGCACACCTGTCTGTTTCTGCATTAATACACAGAGGTTGGGAGGGGGCACACCTGACTGTTACTACATTTCTAAGTAGGGTTGGGTGAAGCACACCTGACTTTATGCATTTCTACACAGTATTGGGAGAGGGGAGCACAACTGAATGTTACTACATTTCTACGCAGGATTGGGGGAGGGGGCACACCTGTCTATTTCTGCATTAATACACAGAGGTTGGGAGGGGGCACACCTGACTGTTACTACATTTCTAAGTAGGGTTGGGTGGAGCACATCTGACTGTTTATGCATTTCTACACAGTATTGGGAGAGGGGAGCACAACTGAATGTTACTACATTTCTACGCAGGATTGGGGGAGGGGGCACACATGTCTTTTTCTGCATAAAATACGCAGAGGTTGGGAGGGGGCACACCTGACTGTTACTACATTTCTACGCTGGATTGTGGGAAGGGGCACACCTGACTGTTTCTGCATGTCTACATAGGAGTGGGGAGCACACTTGACTGTTACTAAACTTCTGCATAGGATTGGAGGGGCACACCTGACTATTTCTACATTTCTACATAGGATGGGGGGCACACCTGACACTAATACACATTTGCTATGACTGTACTGGTATGTCAGGTACTCCATTTCATTCTGTATTCTAAACTATCATGCTGACGAGAGGCATATCAGTGTACTACATGTCTTAGGTTTGATTGACCTACATATTAGTTTCTGACTTCCTACCCTTCAGAAATAACATCCTACTCCCTGACCTGATGTAGTCTGTCTCTGTAGGGCTGGGGGTGGTTACCCATAGACATCATTCAGAGGCCATAGCACAGCCTTTGTTTGTGTTTGTCTACACCTGTCCTGCTGGCTGAGACTGTTGTTGGGTATGTGAACCTCCCTGACTGGCATGTGTGAGTCATATGGACACGCATGTGGCCCAGCACATTCCCTGCAGTGGGTTTTGTCACCATGTGTAGTAATGGCTACTATGGTGACACCAGTATTTGTTACAGACCTCATTGTGTCACTATAAGTGTCTACTATCTGCTGGCATACCATTCAAACACCCAGTTCCCTTGCATGCTCACATCCATACCATAGATACAGGTAACAACACATAGTACTCCATTCAGCAATTGGTAGGTTGGGTGACTTACCTTGTAGGTGTGCCAGTATTGGGGGTGGTGCTGCAGGGCTGCCTATGTCAGTTGCACATAGTACACTCCCTACACATGGTTGAGCACAGGTAGTGTCATGTTTGGCATTCCTTTTACTGTATGTGCGAGTCAGAGAGAGGTGTCATTCCCTGGGTCCCTCAGGGTGTCAGTGTATGTGCTATGTGTTGCCTCTTTGCCAAGGCCAGGGCATACTGGGCATGCCTCATTCTGCCTACTGGGGCAGGCTCAGGTTGTTCCTCCTCCGAGTCACTCTGTGCAGGCCTTGGCAATGGTGGGGGGCTGTGTGGCCCTGCTCCATGCTGTTCTTGCTGCAGCTGTTTCCGCAGGCTCATACTGTGTAGCATTGCACATATGATGACTATTTGCGTACATGTAGCTGGTGAGTACTGCAAGGCTCCAATAGATGTGCCCAGGCACCTGAACCATGCCTTGAGCATCCCAGACACATGCTCTATTATAATTCTGGTCTGTGCATGTGCCTCATTATGGAGTTCTTGTTCAGGTGTGTGTGCATTTCTGATGGGTGTCATCAGCCATGACTCCAGTGCATAACCAGCATCCCACACTAGGTGACCATAAGGGATGTCCCCGTTGGCAAATCACTGGTATAGCTGCATCAGATTCTAGATGTGGGAATTGTGATAGCTTCCAGGGCAGCCAGCACACACATTCATTATAATGCCCTGGGCATTGCACATGACCTGGCAGTTGATGGAGGGGAAGCCCTTACAGTTGATGTAGACCCTACCCCGCTTACCGGGTGGTGCTTTGATTCATATGTGCGTGCAGTCTATAGTACCCACTATCTCAGTGTATTCTGCTATTTGGTGCAACAGTTGCATATTGCTGGCCAACGCCTCATGGGTGTTGGGGAAATATACGTGCTCACTGGCATATGCTGACATGGCATCCAGGAACTGGTGGAGTACCCTGGATGCTGATGCCTGTGAGATCCCCATCATATCCTCAGCTGGCCTTTGGAAGATACCTGTAGCTAGTATTCTTAGGCCTACACATACCTTGGTATCCACTGGGATGGGTTCCCCTCTGTTAGATCTGTGTGCCAGGCATGGCTGGCACAGCTTAACAGTTTGCTGTAAGAGGTCCCTGTCCACACTATAGCGCTCCACTATCTCCAGCGCATGTAGCCCCTGGTAGGTTAACTTGGGTCTGTACACTCTTCTCCATCCCCTCACTGTGGGTTGGTTGACAGCATTCACATTCTCACCACCCTCAGGCTCTTCCACATGTTGTTGTATGATAGCTATTGCAGCCCCTATCATTTTGTTGTTTCGTTTGTTAAAATTTTCCCACTTGTATACACTGGTGGTGTAGAGTATGGGAAAAACCAGAGGGAAAAGTGTCTGCATAGTTTATAGTAGTGTTCTGGGCTGGGCTGGTCTGCTGCCTATGTAATTGGTTGATTCTGATACATTTCACCTGCCAGGTATGCTAGTTCTCCTAGATTACCTTCCTACTGCTGTTTTCCCTTCCAATTGCCTTCCTGGTTAAGCCTCGGGGCGTGCCATGCAAACACAGTGCTCAAATGTGCACACAGCCACTATTTCCTGGTTTACTTTTTTTTTCCTTTAAAACCCGGTGTGTGACACGCACATCTACTTAGACAATGTAAAGAATGCTAAGCAGCCTCAGAAACACCCCCCTTGCTTAGCTCTGCTAAGCTAGTAGCAGACCTGAGACACAGGGCTCCAATCCCCTTACAGTATGCCTGACACCCCCCCCCATGATGTCAGCAAACTATTAGGCTTGTACCAAGCTATTCCTGCTCTTACACTGTTGGGTGCTGACTAGCATGCAGGGGAAATCTGGGATTCAGTATCATTCCCCTCATTTGCATAGGATTGCCTGCTAATGCATAGTTACATGTCCCACACTGAGCCTCCCCCCTTAGCAACCACTATTCACTGGCCATGTTGTCTTCTGCCTGTCATTGAATATAATGGCAAAATAGTGATTTTAGTTTGAATACTTATTTTATGTTATTTTTCTTATTTTTGTTTTTCGTTTTGTTTGCTCGATGCTGCCTATGCTTAAATAGCTGAGATCGGCTAAAAAAAATGTTGCTTCTTTTAATTTTGCAAATGTTTTCCATGGCAATGGCCTTATAGTTGGCCATTGGCATGTTTTCTACATGATATCCACTCCTTATTTGGAGCTGTCATGGCTCCGTTTTATTTGCAGAAATGTACTCCGTTAATGGCGGAGTACATTTCTGCAGATTACACTAGTCCAGCACAGCCAGTTTCCAGCTTCCTGGATCACAAATTCACCTCATTCGCATGGATTTCTCCTGCAAATGGGGTAATTTGCATAAGGGTCTGAGTCCATGCAGGACTAGTGCAGGAGCTCTCATGCACATTCCTACAGGTTATTCCTGGATCGCACGGCAGACATATTACCTGCTGGAGTTCCTGCACTAGTCCTGCACACCATGCAGGGCTTGCAGAATCTGGGAGTTTATTTTTTCCTCCCTTACTCCCAAAACATTTGGTTCATTGGCACTCATTGCAGATTGAAATTACTAAATAATGATATAAGTTTGAGTTTCAGACTTTTATTTTCTTCAGAAAATTCATGTTAACAGAAATCCTTTAGTTAAGCAAGTTTGTAATTTTATAAGAGCAATAATTAAAATCTTTTTCTATTTTTGAGCCTTTGTGTCCCCTTTCCCCCAGATTCAGCAAGCTGTGCACATCGTGCAGGAATAGTGCAGGAGCTCCTGCAGGCAATATTGCCACCATGCGATCCAGGAATAAGCTCCAGGGATGCACATGAGCCCTCCTGCACACTTCCTGCACGGACACAGCTCCTGTATGCAAATTACCCCATTTGCAGATGAAAACCATGCAAGTGAGGTGAATTTGTGATCCAGGAAGCTGTCAGCTGGCCGTGCAGGACTAGTGTAGTGTGCAGAAATGTACTTGGTTAGTAACCGAGTACATTTCTGCAATCTACAAAACGAAGCCATGACAGCTCCAAATAAAGGGTGTATAGTATGTGTAAACTATGCCAATGGCAAACTATATGGTCATTGGCATGGAAAACAGCTGGCAAAAAAAATAACTTTTTTTTTTTTTTTTTTTTAGCCAATTTTGGATGTTTAAGCGTAGGGCAGCGGCACTCAAATGGGAGCGGGCTGAAAATAAAAAAAAACTGAAATAAGCATTCTAACCAAAATCACTATTTTGCCATTATACCCAATGGCAGGGCTAAGCGAGGGTGTGTGTCTGAGGCTGTCTAGCACTCTTTTCATTGCCTAAGCAGGTGTAAACCAGGAAATAGCAGCTCTGTGCACATCTGAGCACTGTGTAGTACTTCCAGTTACCACTGCCATGGCAACCCACTTCTGTAAATCCCTACATCATGTGGGTGTGGTCCCTTTATCTTTCCTGTATGGTGGACATCCTTCCTGTGTGTGGACAGCAGTGTTACAGACAGCAGGTAGCAATACCTCTTACAAGAGAACTTGCAGACTCAGGCCAGCTACATATTTGTATAAAGTTCCAGAACTACAGACAGAGTGTGAGTAGTGTTGCTATATGCATTGTATACAACTAGTGTTACAGGGCTTGTGTGTACATACTAGTTTAACAAGGAATGCAGTCTGTCTGCATAGCTCTCAACTGTGGGCCTATCCACATGATTGCCACAGGTGTGCCTGTTATGTTTTGTCTGTCCACCACACATATCTTTTGTCAGATATATCACTGGCAGTATGTGAGTTGAGTGCTATCAGTACATAGCTACATCCGTTTGTGTTTCTGAAAATGCTGGCCAACTGCTTACTGCCATACTGTTTGTTAGTGTGATTGTCATGGTTTCAGTTATGCCAGGTTATGTAACAGATACATCCCATTCTGTCAACCGAAGTCTTTTCCCTCTAGGGATTGCGTACAGAGTGGAGTTAGAGGCTGCTGGACCAAACATCTGCATTACTTCCTGTTGATGATTGTTATCCTGTGGCCCAGTCTGTCTTTACTGTTGTACTACTTGAAGGCCTTGGCCTGGAAAGCAACATATGTTATGCTTTAGGATTACTGTATTAAATGATTGGTTTGAGAGTTGCATTAATCTGTTTGTATATATTTCAAAGGCTAAAAAGCTATATGACATGATATATACAACTGTAATAGTACACAAATAAAACTTTCTTATGTATGAAAACCTGTGTATGGTGCTATATCCTTTGACTTCTCTGTGGGTATATGTTTCAGGCAACAATTGTTTATTTGTATGGGTTACTCATACACTGTCCATTTTGGTTAGGTGGCAACTTTAGGAGTACTGGCTGTTCAGTATGGTGTGCATCCTCTAAATGTATATCTTCCTATACATATCTCTGTGTGTGTATATGTGTAGTTACATACATATCTATATATATATATATATATATATATATATATATATATATATGTGTGTGTGTGTGTGTGTGTGTATATATATATATATATATATATATATATATATATATATATATATATATATATACACATATATTTCATATATTTATGTATCTGCATATATGTGTGTGTGTGTGGGTTTGTATATGTATATTTGGAATGTTTATTGTTTCCACATTGTACATTCCCTATGGTAGCCAGAATGTACTGCATGATATGTTATTGATACCAGCTTGACATCATACAGGTGGGATGGATTACTGTTAACGTCTTGTGCCCATGTTGTATAGGGTCCTGGGTATGTGACCTGCAACAGTTGGTATTGTATTGCAGGGCAGATCTGTTTGGCTGTGGGGGGAGGGGGTGATATCAATACATACAAGACATATTTAGCTTGGGCCCCCTCAACCCCATTAATGGTGCCTGTGGTCATATATGTATTTGTTATGTTCTCTTTTATATCTATAGATGTATATCTGTATACACACACACACACACACACACACACACACACACACACACACACACACACACACACACACACACACACACACACACACACACACACACATATATATATATATATATATATATATATATATATATATATATATATATATATATATATATACACATATATATGTAGACATATATATCTATAGATGTATGCATATATATATATATATATATATATATATATATATATATATATATATATATATATACATATATATGTATGTATGTGTATATACATATATATATATATATATATATATATATATATATATATATATATATATATATAGATAGAGAGAGAGAGATATGTATATATCTATTTAGATATAAATATATATACACACACATACATCTATGTGTTTAGATACAATTCCTGTACTGTTGAATGACTGTGCTGGATGATAAGTTTGTGAAAACATCAGTGTTATGTCTATCTGACATGGCTTAGTGGTAAGTCACTTTGGCTATTGTGTACAGGGTCTTGGGTTTGGTCTTTGCAGAGGCTTTTGGTTTTGTTACTGGGCAGAACAAGGGGCAGTGGATACAGAGTGATTAAGGCACTTTTAAGCAGTTGTAAGTGGGTTTGCGGGTTTGTGCAGAGGTAAGCACTGCTAACTTCTTGTTACAGTTTATTATACTGATTTAGCTTCTCAATTGCTTAACATTTGTAGGCATTGCTTAACCCCATGCAAGCAAGCTTAAACCCGCTTACTGCTGCTTAAAAGTGCTTACTCCCACTTACCCCCGTGCTAATTTCTTTATAAGAAATGATAAAGGGCTGATAGGAAAGTGGTGAAACAGGAGCACAAAGAGGGAAAGACAGTAGGGAAAATAGTTAGGGATGTGCAAGACGGGTGTAGGGAAGGTCCATACCTGCCCATTTATTCTACAGCAATTGCTGTTCATATACATTGAATTTGGAAAAGATTTGGACACTCAAACTCCTGAGAGAGGGGTAAGGACAACAATATTTTGTGATGCCAATTAGACCACATTGCATGTGTCCAGTGGACACGTGTGGGAAATGGACAGTTTTGGGGGGAACAGATTGCCCTTTTTTTTCTGGTGAGAGTGGGATGTTGGGGAAGGATAGTAGGTATATTTGGGGAGGTAGGTTGGGTAGGTTAACAGACAAGACAGACCAGATGCATACAGGGGCAGCCTATGACAAATGTGGGGGATAAACACCTTGATGGGGACAGCAACATATGTTATGCTTCCGGATTACTGTATTAAATGATCTGTTTGAGAGTTGCATTAATCTGTATGTATTTCAAAGTATAAACAGCTATATGACATGGCATATACAACTGTAACAGTACACAAATAAAACTTTCTTATGAATGAAAACCTGTGTGTGGTGCTATATCTTTTGACCTCTCTGTGGGTATATGTTTCAGGCAACAATTGTTTTTTGTATGGGTGACTCATACACTGTCCATTTGGTAAGATGGCAATTGTAGGAATACTGGCTGTTCAGTATGGTGTGCACCCTCTAAATATGAATCTTCATCTACATATCTCTGGGTGTGTATGTGTAGTTACATACATATCTATATATATATATATATATATATATATATATATATATATATATATATATATATATATATATATATATGTATAGATTATGTATATGTATATATATATATATATATATATATGTATATGTATATATATATATATATATATATATATATATCTGCATATATATGTGTGTGTGTATATGTATATTTGGAATGTTTATTGCTTCCACATTGTACATTCCCTATGGTAGCCATACTGTACTGCATGATATGTTATTGATACCAGCCTGACATCATACAATTGGGATGGATTACTGTTAACATCTTGTGCCCATGTTGTGTCAGGTCCTGGGTATGGGACTTGCAACAGTTGGTATTGTTTTGCAGGGAAGATCTGTTTGGCTGTGGGGAGTGGGTGATATCAATACGTACAACACTTATTTAGCTTGGGCCCCCTCACCCCTATTAATGGTGCCTGTGGTCATATATGTATTTGTTATGTTCTCTTTTATATCTATAGATATATATATCTGTATACACACACACACACACACACACACACACACACACACACACACACACACACACACACACACACACACACACACACACACACACACACACACACACACACACGCACACACACATATATATATATATATTGTTTTATATATATATATATATATATATATATATATATATATATATCTGTTTAGATATATACACATACATCTACATGTTTAGATACATTTCCTGTACTGTTGAATGGCTGTGCTGGATGATATGTTTGTTAAAACATCAGAGTAATGTATATCTGACATGGCTTAGTGGTAAATCACTTTGGCTATGGTGTGCAGGGTTCTGGGTTTGATCCTTACAGAAGCTGTTTATTTTGTTGCTGGGCAGAACAAGGGCCATTGGATACAGAGTAATTAAGGCACTTTTAAGCAGTTGTAAGTGGGTTTGCATGGGGTTTGTGCAGAGGTAAGCACTGCTAACTTCCAGTTACAGTTTATTATACTGATTTAACTTCTCAATTGCTTAACCTGTATAGGCATTGATTACCCCCATGCAAACAAGCTTAAACCCGCTTACTGCTGCTTAAAACTGCTTACTCCCACTTACCCCTGCGCTCATTTTTTTATAAGAAATGAAAAAGGGTTGATAGGAAAGTGGTGAAAAAGGGGCATAAAGAGGGAAAGACAGTAGGAAAATAGTTAAGGATGTGCAGGACGGGTGTAGGGAAGGTCCATACCTGCCCATTTCTTCTACAACAGCAGCTGTGCATATACATTGAATTTGTAGATATATTTGGACACTCAAACCCCTGAGAGAGGGGTAAGGACAACAATAATATGTTGTGAAGCCAATTAGACCAGATTACATGTGTCCAGTGGACATGTGTGTGAAATGGACAGCTGTGTATTGGGCGAGATTTTTGGGGGATCAGACTGACATTTTTTTTTCATGTGAGAGTGGAATGTTGGGGAGGGATAGTAGGTATATTTGGGGAGGTAGGTTGGGTAGGTTAACAGTCAAGACACATACAGGGGCAGTATATGACACATGTGGGGAGTAAACACCTTGATGGGGAGGGGTATTTGGAAATCACAAGCCCATGAGCCCCCTAGTGGAAACAGTGGGACTGAGGTCCCCACCCATGGGCAGTCACCACTGCACCTTCACAGCCCCAAAGGTGGCTGTGCTGGGGGCTGAGTAGGAGGGTCAGGCAGACCCTCTAGTTGCAACATGTGGCCCTCAAGCTGGCGTGGCAGATCTCCGAACTCCCTGCGGAGCTCGCTACGCACCATGCCCCGGAGCTGGTGGCAGGTAACAGTGCCCTATTCACACCTGCTCCTTGGGGGGGCAAGTCCCGTCCCCTGAGGCGGTTCCAACCTGAAGGTGGTGCAGGACTAACAGACAAGGAGGTCCTGGGGTGGGCCTCAGATGTGCTGGTGCTCAGTGCCATGGCCAGCTGAGGTGAGACAGGTGGGTCCTCTTGTACTGGCCTTCCCAAACATGCTATGGTGTTTCAATTTTTCAACATATGTGGGTTAGTAATAGTCAACACATTCCAGGATTAGGTATAACAACATGCATAGATATTCCCATTAACCAAAAACACCAGATATGGAGCAGTTGCATAGCAAACAGAACACATGCATATATGGAACCACAGTGTCCATTACAACAGCATGCAGGTACAATGATGGCAGCATGCCACCAATGTGGGAGTATTTCAACATGGCACATGCACAGAAACAAATTTAAATATTTATCAAACATTAGGACATATGTCCCAACAGTAGATTTAATGCAGTAAATACCGATTGAGTTCTGTATTTAGTTTATTGTTGCAGATATGGTTGGGGGGCAGAGGAAGATGTCAGTTAACAACTAGTATATTCCTGTAGTTCTTATTACTTTCCTAGTAAGTGCTGTGATCTGTACCTTACAGGTGTTAGTACACTACCCTTTGGTCTTAGTTTGGACAGTGGTATGTATGTAGACAACTATATGGTTTACATATATAGCTGAATCATAGTGGTACGAATGCTCATATGAGCAATTTGTAACCACAAAAGTGAAAACGGCGATAGTCCTTAATGTTCGAAAAACACAAAATCAAAAAGCTGATTCACTGTTTTTCGAACATTAATGTAGAACAAAAAATTCTAACTCTGAGATCGCACTACAGTGGGGAAAGTGACCATTTGCCGAACCCCACTAAAGTCCAATCCACCCCACAATGTCGAATATGCAATGAGCAAATGTCACTGCGCATTTGCTCATTACACATTTGAACATTTTTTCGTTCGGTGTTTACAAACTTTGCAAATAGCCTTTTGAGCAATTGCTGTTCGCCCGAGTGTGAATCGCCTTTCTAAAGGTAAACCCAACTATATACATGAACTGAGTTTACCTGCAGTATACACCTCTTACCTGGTATACCTGTGGTGGTATTGTTTATTAACACTACCTAACTGTTTCTACACATATTCCCAGATTCCAGGTTGATGTTATGCACATACCTGTCCATCTCTTATTGCACACACTCGGGGCATGTCTTGACCGCATGCTTGTGAACCGATACATATTTTAACTATTGCCCTCTTAAACCTTGGGTGAATTGTACAATGACAGGTTTGCTTTCACTGACATTTTTCAAATATGTACAGGCCTGACAGACAGGTATATGACATGAAATGCTGCCTACATGTCAGAGATTAGCACACTGATATGCCAGGGGGACAGGGTAACAGCCGGCAGATATGGGCCATTTAACTAGACATTCTGGACAATTCTGTACACTTGTGGGGTATGATTCTGCATACAGCTTACTACCACTCCAGGATTCGAACCATGGCTGTGTCTGCTAAAAATAAAACAGTGTCCATCACAGTTGAGCATGCTATATAGATATTGCTGTGTATCTCTTGTCTGATTTCTGTCTATAATTCTCCCGTGGTTTTATAATCTGACCTTGTAATTACAACACTCTTATACAGGATCTCCTAGACAGTTTTATTATGTAGCACAATGTGGGTGACAGTGATGAGTAATACCTTATTATTCAGAGCAACTGCAACACTAACAATGCCATACAATACCAGAGTAAACTGTACCAGTACAGGATATCAATCTTTTATTTCTAGGCACAGTTTTTGTATCTGACAGACCTGTGGGGGCAATGTTTATTAGCACTACTTGAATGTTGCAACACATATTACCAGATTCCACATTATATTATGCACATATGTCTCACTCTGTTACTGCACAGACTCTGGTCGCAGCTTGACAACATGGGGGTGGAGATGGGACATACTTGGCTTATTACTCTCATAACATTTTGGTGAGTTGCTAGAGTGACAGGTTTATTCCTATAGAAGTCTGACAATCAGTTGTATTTCTTATTTGCTGCCTAAATGTCTGGGATCATCCCACTGCTTTGCCAGGGGGACAGGCAGTAGATATGGACCAATTTACTAGACATTCTGGACATATCTGTACAGTTGTGGGGTATGATTCAGCATACAGCCTACTACCACTCCCAAGATTCAAACCATGACTGTGTGTGCTAAAAAATACAACAGTTCACATCTCAGTTGAGTGTGCAATTTGGATTATGTTGTCTATCTTTTCACTGTTCTCTAAGTCTCTCTCAGTTGTACTATACAACCTCTTGAGATTACAACAGTCATATACAGACATTCCTACACATTTTATTTATGTAGCACAGTCTGGGTAACAGTGCTTAATACAACAGTACTATTAAGAGATTGCAACTCTACATCACCATATGATACCAGAGTAAACACATGCAGTCCAGCAGTTAGACCTTTATTGTCAGGCTATTATGCTTTTATTTACATACAACCTATATGAGACTCTTCCTGCCATATTCTCTGGTGTATGCAGTACATGCCTTAAACAATACAGGTTTTATACAGGCAATTAACCTACTACTACTTTTATATTTATTTCCTATGACAGTACATGCAAGATTATTACTAACCTACCTCAGGTCACAACCGCTGCAATCTACAGGCATAAGCTTCCTGGTTCACAGCCTGCTCATCTGCCACTGTAAAAGACATAAGAGGAATATTTAGTCATACCTATACATAATATACATAAGCCGGCAATTATTAAACATGTAGTGGACTGATACTTACACATGGCTGGGACATCCTCTGTCCTCCTAGCCTCTTGAATCCACTGATCCAAGAGATTCCCCTTTCTCCACTTCAGGTCAGCATAGTGATGCCTGACCTGCTCACTAGTTTGGGGTATGCCAGTGGTACTGGTGACGTCATGGGCGAAATGGTCCCAAGCTTCCACTTTGTATTGGGAACCCTGGTACTGCTCCTGCAGCAGTCTCTGGTCATGGTCTTTCACAAGGCACCCTGCCATGACTCTGGACTCCTGGATGCCCCAGTGCTTCGTCCAGAAGTGCACACCCTCTCCAATACCAGTCATAGTACCTACTAGAGGAAGCCACAACCAGTAATGAGATGTATTCCTGCCTGTTGGATTTAAATAGGGCGGATTTCCTGCACTTTGCTGTGATTGGATGGTTTTGAAAATGCTAATCTATGAGCAAACCTGCTTACCTAAGGTTGACATTGCTTAAAGGGGTATACCAACGGGCAGACTAAGTTAGCTGGCCTACACATTGATTACACATAATAAGCTGGGCTGTGCAATGCTTAGTGTAGCTTAATTTTTAATTTGCATACTATTTGCTGTTTGGCATTGATTTATTATTCATTACATGCTATATATGTGTTTGGTATCCATGATTCATACATACGTACACTGTATGGGATTCTTGTGTTTATTAGGGGATTTCAACACTTTATTACAATGACACCTCACATCTAGCCTTAATGCAGTACTCCAATTCACATATTTATGTTATGTAGTAGGTTATACAGCATAAAACTGTATATAGATTACTTTCACATGTTCATTTTGATTTTCCTATAGCGAGGATCTGTTTGGTAATACCTCACTGTGATGGCTTAGCAGTTAACTACTTTGACTATGGTGTACAGGGTCCTGGGTTCAAGACCTGCAAAGGCTGTTTATTTTGCTTTTGGCCAGGGCAGCGGCTGTTGAATACAGAGTGATTATGGCACTTTTAAGCAATTGTAAGTGGGTTTACGTGGGTTTGCACAACGGTAAGCAATGCTAACCTTCAGTTAAATATGCTTACAGAGAGTTAGCTTCAATATTGCTTAACCTGTATGTGCATTGCTTACCCCTGCACAAACAGGCTTTAACTCACTTACTACTGCTTAAATATGCTTACTCTTGCTTAATAATGCTTAGTCCCACTTACCACAACACTAATTTAGACAGTAATATAAAATGGTTCTTGGGAAGGTGGTGGATTTGGAAACTCTATGAATTTATAATTCGTTACACATTGTACCTTCAATTTGTATCCCTGATTCCTGTGTAGATATACTGTATGGGGCACTTGTGATTATCTGTGGATTTTACAACATTATGACAATGACACCTCACATCAGCATTTAATGCAGTACTCCAGTTCAGAAATATATGTTATTTACTAGGTTATGCAACAAAAAATATTGGTCATAAAGTGATTTGACATGAAAAATGGAATGTACTGTAGTGGGACTCGAACCGGGAATGACTGCTCGTATGGCAAATTCTCTGCCCACTACAATATTGCAGTACTGCCTCATTTGCATATATCTTGCTTTTTATCCTCTTGTGCCATTTAAGCTGCATTAAACGTAGCTAAGCGATGGGCAAACCCATGCACCTATGGTTACATTTAATCTGTTTCATAAAAAAAGCTTCTTTATATTTTGCTCTTATAAACTTGGGGGGATGTTGCTGCGGGTGTGCGAACACCTATGAGTGGTCTCACTCATTTTATTCCAAACCTGCATTTCTTGATTGCAGGGGCATGCATATTCTGAGAGCTCTGCTCTCAGGCACATCCCCTGCACTCATACATGCTCCATGTCCATTTAGGAGCTCAGGCAGCGCGCCTTCATTGATATGGATGGCACACTGCTATCCTGCTCCTAAATGGCCACTTCCGTGCAGGACTAAGCTAGTCCTGCATGGACGGATAGTGAAACTGGGAGTTTATTTTATGCTTTATCCTGATTTCTTCAACTTTCAGGTACAGAGGTATGCAAAGCACTTTACTGCCGCTGCTGAGACTCACTCTCTCACACGCAAACCTCTGCTTCAGAAAATGCATGCTAAGGGAAACCCTGTTATTCTAGCAGCTTTCTAAGTTTATAAGAGCAATATTTAAAATCCATCCCTATTTTTGGTCCTTTGTTCCCCAGTTATTTGTGGCTGTGTTCAGATTTCTTGTGGTAAGAGTTTGAGCAGTATGGTCGAGAGGTATGGAACCTTTCAACTGATATTACTGCTTTGAGGGAATCACTCGTTCTGAAACTGTGTGTGTGTGTGTGTGTGTGTGTGTGTGTGTGTGTGTGTGTGTGTGTGTGTGTGTGTGTGTGTGTGTGTGTGTGTATGTGTGGTTGAAAAGCTAAAGTAGAGTTCCATACTTCCATTTCACTTTTTGGTTTCACTCCAAGCTCTCACATCATCCCATAAGAAGTTTCACTTCAAGAAGCAGATCCAAAGATATTTGAAGACAACTACAGGCAAAGGCACCCAGATATGGATAATGTCACAATACAAAAAATAAAACAATGGGAAATGTAGAACAGATAATTAGTAAAGCAGAAGCTTAACAAATAGAAGCTGAAGTTATAGAACACCTGCTAAGTGAAGGATTTAGTGTAGAAAGTCTAACTTAGGTTATATCACAACATGTTGGAACAATGAATCACCAAAGTATGGAGAAAGAGGTGGAATAGGAGACATCTGAAAAATAAATATGGACATGAGAAAGAAAAAAAGACGTGCTATGATACAGTATTTACGGAAAGGAGAAAGCAAAACTTAACAATACAAAAAACAGCTAAAAAGTTATTTGAAGAGAAATACAGGCAAAGGCATTCAAATATGGAAAATCTTATAATTCAAATAATAAGAAAACAGAGAGGAAAGTAAAAAAGAGGATTAGTAATGGAGAAGTTAAAGAAATAGAAATTGAAGTTATAGATTACCTGCAAAATGTGAAGGATTTAGTCTAGAAAATCCATCACTGGCAATGTCATAGCATGATGGAACAATGAGTCCACAAATTAAGCTGAACAGGAAGCATCTGATCAGTTGCCACATGAAGATACTCTGAAGCCTTCAGTAGGAAACCAGTACAAAAGATCAGTTCAAATTGCACAGCAAGGGAAGGAGCAGGAAACAGTGGTAACTGTTGGGTGAAATGCCAGTGAATTCCCATATTAAAGAGCAGTGGATGATGCAGGATACAGCTGAAAAAAAATATGTCACAGAAAGATGTTCTGGAACTTTCTGTAGAATGCCTGAAGGAAATGGCAAAAGTGCAGTTGTGTAAGCTGAACTTACCATAACAGTAGATGCTCAAATGATCAATGCTGCAGTAGCCTTAGTTATATAGGTTATAGCCTCCCAAGGATACAACAGCCAGCCAGCTTCCAAAGCTTCAGGGCACCTTCCATGGTCTGAGACTTCAAGTAGATTGAGCTGAGCTGATTAAAAGACAAGTTTGGACAAGAAACCCTTCAGAGCTTTCCTTCTAGCAGATAGAGGGAGGCTGAGCCCCGAAAAGGCAAGGCTAAGAATAACAAAAAATAAGTGTCCACACCCTCATATAAAAACACAAGAAAAAACATGGGGGTGGAGAGAGGAAGCAGATACTGCAGCAGTGATCACTCAAGCAGCTACTGTTCTACTGTTCTGGTAAGTTCAGCTTACACAACTGTGTTATGATCTTCATATTGATCACTGCTGCAGTTGCTTAGCTATATGGGTAGATTACCACAGCTAACTATATTTGGGAGGTGGAAGGGTGCAGGAGCACCTGGATAATGGTCCTAGCAAAGAATGATCTAGAACTAGAGAATGAATCCAATAGTGCTTTGCAATAATATGTACGTAGGACAAAGTTGCAGCATCTAGAATACTTCTAGAATCCAACCCTTTCCAAAACACCATAGTAGAAGCCAAGGTCCTTGTAAGAGTCATGGTGACTATAACAAAAGTTAATATCCTCAGACTATCACTTGGAAATAGTCTGTTTTGATATTGGTTATCCCATCTTCCTACCTTCTCAAGGAAAGAAAATTTGATCTAATGATCCAAAAGATTTATTTCTGTCAAATACTACCTGAGCTGTCTGTGGGTATCCTTTCTCCCTCATTTTTAGGTTCAGGAAAGAAAATGGGGAGATTGATAGCCTGACTTAAAATAAACTTGGATACCACTTTACTCATAAATGAAGGACTAGTTTTCCTAGAAACCCTGTCCTTGTAAAAAATGTGGTAGGGCTGACTCATCATAAGAACTTGTAGCTCAGACACCCTTCTTGCAGAAGTCAGGGCAATTAATAAAACTATTATCCTGTAAACTGTTTAAACTGTTTTCCATTTTAAAACCTCAAGTCTGCCAGATTAGCTGGTTCAAATGGAGCAAGTGTTTGTTTTGCTAACACAAAATTAAATTCCCAAGGACAAGTTTACTTGGAGGCCTGTTATGCAAAACCCTTTTCAAGAACATTTTGACATGCAACTACCTTGAAATAGGAGGATCTACGGCCAGACACGCTGAAATGGCTCAAAAATTAACCTTGGTAGAGGAATAACAAAGGTCATAGGAGATTAACTCACACAAAAATTGGAAAACAGTTGAACAGCTAACCCCAAATGGGTTCTGGTTATGTTGTTGGCACCAACTAAAAAGGCCTCTTCCATTTTCTAATGTATGACTTTCTAGTAGCAAGCTTTCTTGTCTCCATTGGTACCTGCTGCACGTCCTCAGGAAACAGTTGCTTAAAAGGAATTAAGACCTTATTATCCAAGCAGTCAAATGAAGATGATAGATGTCAGGATATATCAAACACTCCTGTTCTTGTGTGATTAGATCAGTTCTTTGATTAAGCTTGCCATAATTCCCCCAGCCATTTCTAAAAGAAGGGAGAATCATGATTGCCTGGGCTAGACGGGAGTCACCATAGTCATCTTGTGGGATTCCTTCTGAATCTTCAGAATTAACCTGGATATTAGTAGAAATGGTGGAAAAGCATACAAGATCATTCCTGTCCAAAGAAAAGAAAAGGCCTCTGTCTTCCAGACCTTCTTGCTTGGAGTCCTGGAACACAATTTTGTCAGTTGAATGTTCAGAAGGAGGCAAAGGGGTCTACTTGAGAGCACCCTGGAGATGAATCAAATCTTGGAAGACCCCCCCAGATCAAGTTTCCATTTGTGAGGTTCTGCCCTGGTCCTGCTCAGTTTGTCTGCCACACAATTTTACTCTGATGGAATATAGGATGCCTGTAGAGTAAGATTGTGCAGTAAAATTTGATCCCAAGTTAACATGGCTAGTCTGCAAAGGGGGTATGACTTGGACCCCCTTGCTTGTTGATATACCACATCACTGTGGTATTGTCTGCAACCACTTGAGTTCTTGGGAACCAAATATGTTTCAGATAACTGAGTGCCTTGATCAGGGCAAGCATCTCCTTGATATTTATATACTTGTATCAATCCTTGGTGTCCCACATTCCTGTACTTTCATCTCTCCAGAAACTCCTCCCCAGTCAAAAAATCAGATGAATCTGTGGTAACTGACTGCTTTGGAGCAGGAAAGGAGAAAGGGTAACATTGATTTAAGGATATCTGTTGTCTCCACCAAGTGATTTCTCTTCTGGCAAACCCCAGTTCTGGTATCTGAAAAAATAAAGGGTATTGATGCTGGGACCAAAGAAATTTAAGCTACCACTGTATCTTTCTCATGTGGAGTCTTGCCAGGGGTATCATGACAATCACAGATGCTATAAGATCTAAAATCCTAAGGTATTCTCTTACAGTGACTGAAGTCTGAGTTGAAACCCTTCAAAATAGCTCTAAATAAAGATCTATTTTTTTTCTTGTGGGGGAAAAGATTATTTAACTGAGGTGTGTAGTTGACATCTGAGAAACATAATCCTGTGTGAGGGAGTCAAGAAAGACTTTTAAATGTTCTCTTGGAATCCCAGCTTGTGCAAGGGATCTCTCACCCAAGAGAGCAAATCCTGACATTTTGAAAAAGACTCTACAAAGATAAGCAAGTCATCTACATAATGAAAAAGGTGGATACCCTCTAGCCTGTAATGAACTATAACTGGAGGTAAACACTTTGTGAACAGTCTTGGTGCAGTGGATAGTCCAAAGGACACAAAACCTTAAGAAAAGCCTGAAGTATGGATGACTAGAAATGTGATGATAAACATCTTTTAAGTCTAGTGTAACCAGGCAACTTGAAAGAGGAAGAAGGAGTTGTGAAGTGACATAATTTGGATTTCGGCACTACCATGAACAGGTTTAGGAAAGAAAGATCCAGAACTGATCTCCAGGAGTTTATTTGGAGGAACTGGTTCTATCCTTTCTTGGGATAACATGTGATGAAGAACAGGTGGAAACAAAACAGTCTTGTTTGTAGGATGAGGAATGCCCCCCCCCCCTCGGAAAGGAGGAACTTCCTCCCACTGCCATCTGTAATCCCAATGAATTATTATCAGAACCCATTTGTCTGAAACATTCTGTTGCCAAAGAGAATAATGGAAATTCAGACTTGCTTGTAGAGAAAGAGAGCCAGGGTGGAAGGGGGTCACAAGGTCTCTTAAATATTCATTCAGACTTGTTGGAATGTCCTTGGTTTTGGGAGGTTTGAGACTTCAGTGTACCACTTCTTAAATGTCTGTTTACCTGATTTCTGTTAACACTGTGTATTCTGTTTTTTGTGCTGAAATTAGAAGAGGAGAAAGAAAATCCCTTGGGCGATTTGTAAAAGGATGCTGAAAAATCATAGAGATTCACTGGATCAACTTGCCTCTTTCATCACACTGTTTGAAAACCACATTAAAAACACTTTCAAACACTATGGCATCCACACAACCTTAAAATAAACTCAATTTGTCCACAAAAAATAGTATATCATTTAGAACACTACTTTTTAAAGTGACAGAAACAATGCTTTGCTTAAAAGTATGTTACATCTTTGAGACAATCCATTAAAAGACAACACTCCTAGCTTTCAAATAACTTTCCTAAGAGAAAGGTAATTAAAGATCAGTAAAAAAAATAATAAATGAACATTATTTCCCCAAGGCAAACTTATCTGTCCAGCTAAAGAAAGCAGAAGCCAACTGCAGATCTTCAACAGCCTCAGAGGAGTGTACTTTTAATTCAACAATTGAATTTGGACACTAGTAAAGTTATATTCATTTCCAGGCATAGGTGTAGGGACAGTTAAAAAATATAGATCTCATTAATAAAGTATACAAGAGACATTTAATAGTAGGTGGAAACTTCAAATGTATCTTAGATAATTCTCAAACCACAAACAAAAGAAACATTTGTCTTATTCCCATAGCAAAAACTATTAAAAGATGGACAGAAAACCTAAACTTAATAGATAAATATAGTCACAAAGACTCTAATTCACTTTTATTTTCACATCAGGATCACAGATTCAACACACAAACAAGAATAAAAAAAAATTTATTTCCCAAGAATTAAACACAAAAATAATTAATTTCTCCATAACTCTGTGTCCCTTATGAGATCATAACTCACTTATTCTTAAATTACAAGCAAATTACAAGAGTTTATCATATATGACAAGGATTCCAGCTTATATTACAAAACTTAAAGAGTTTAAAACATGGCTAGACTCGGAATTGCAATCCTATCTAGATGCTAACTATACTGAGGAAACAAATATTGTAATAGTATGGGACACAATGAAAGCTTATTTCTATGGCAACATTTTGATTTGGTTCAAAAATAAATCAAAAGAATGAGAATCTGAATTGCACAACATTCAGGAGCAAATTAGAAAAATCAAAAATTAGAATCTGACAACTATATCCAAGAACAAAAATGAACTAGGAGAGTTAAATAAAAATATTATGAAATTCTAAATCATAAGATTAATCTAGCATTAGAAAAATTAAAACTCAATTCATATGCTACTACTCCTAAACATATGCACAACTTAGCAATGAGAATTAAAAGACAAACTAGAGAGAATAACATCATAAATATTTTTCATGAAGGAAGGACGAATTAAAAGGTATCAGATATAAGTGATGTTCTAGATGCCTTTAAATTTCACTATACTGAACAAAATACAACAGGAAAATCATATAACAGTTCTTCCTACATAGAACCAGATCTCCCTATAATCAAGAAAATACCAGAAAAACTAAAACTTGATATTCTAAAACAAATATCTTATAAGGAAGTAATTGAAAAAATCAAGGAAAGTAAATCCAACAAAACTCCAGGAATTGATGGAATAACAAACAAACTATATAAAATAGTTCCAAATTCAATATTATCAATATTCCACAAAACTCTAATCGAAGAACAAACTCAAAATAAAATTCCCCCTCATAGAGATACTCATTAATCATGCCAATAATAAAGGAAAATAAAGACCTCTGAGCAATGTTATTCTTATAGGCCAATTTCAATACTCAGTAATGATTATAACATTTTTATGTCCAGTTTAGTTAATAGAATTAATAAATCCCTGACTCATATCATAAATTAAGACCAAACAGGTTTTATATATAATAGACGTACTTCTGATAACATTCAAATAATACTAACTCTTATAGATATTATAAACTGAGATAAACAAGAAGCTCTTATAGTAACACTAGATACTGAAAAAGCCTTTGACACATTAAAATGGGATCACTTATACAAGGCCCTAGAACTTTTTGATTTGCCCACTCCCTTTATCACATTGATAAAAATATATACAAAGATAACTTTGCATATGTAAAACTTGGACCATTCACATCAAACCCTATAGTAATAACCAAAGGCAAAGCAGGGTTGTCCAATGTCCCCAATCTTATTTGCATTAGCTATGGAACTATTTGCTTCCTCAGTACGTAGTAACTCTAAAATAAAAGCATAGACATCTATGATCAATTTAATTCTACGATCATGTTATTTGCAGATGATGTACTTCTCACCATATCTGTTTCAAAAGATTCTCTAAAAGAACTAGATACACAAGTTGAGGAATTCTATACAATCTCAGGTCTTTATTTCAACAAAACAAAATCTAACTACATGATTCTGAACAAAAATAATTCTTTATTGTCAAACTCTAATTATATAATAGGTAAACAATTTTCCACCATAAATTGTCTAGGAATTACCCTATGTGAAAATGTAGAAAAAACACTAACTTCAAATTATGAAAAAAATCACAAGCACTTTAAAAACCCACATTGCAAATGGAATACGATATACCTGAAATTTGAAGATAGACTACAGTTAATAAAAAATGATATTACTTCCAAAAAAATATATGTAGCTCAAGAAATCCCCATGACACCAAATAACCAAATTCTAAAAGAAATAAATGCAATCCTATTAAAATTTCTCTGGTATCCTTACAGGAACAGAATAGCTTACACACATCATATCAGACCTTGGGAAACAGGAGGGATTAATTTCCCAGATATAGAATCATTTATCAAAGCCTCATCCTTTAGAACATTAATAAACTGGATAGACCCAAATTACTCCTCCAATTGGAAAACTCTTCATTCTGCTATATTCTTAAATGAAAATAATATAACTAAAAAATCGCATGTTAAACAACCAAAATAACAAGTTGTGGCACATTCTAAGTAGTAATCTTCAATATAATATATAAAATTGAGCCAATCTAACTAATAAAAACTATATTTATGACTCCTTTAGAAAGTTTATAAACATTAACATAGATATAACATTGGGGATAGAATTATTAACTCACAAAATTAATTTTCTACAAAAAAGTTCACTAACAAGATGCATAAAAGCAGTTTCACCAACTGGGAGACAAAAAATGTATCTGTTGTCAACATTGTATAAGCAATCATAAAGTACTAGATTTTCAACATATGTTAAATACATATGATATTACAAACAATGACTGGCTAGTACTGTAAAGTGTATTATCACATGTTCAAGATCTATGTGTTATAATCAATAATTCCTCATTTAAAACAACTCTCAAAATAATAAAACTAATGTTTGAAATTATTTATAACAATTACAATTGGGCAAATATAACTTCAAATCTTTACCAAATTGTAATCAATTATAAAGTTAAAACCCATCAAAACTACTGGAATTATTACAAAATCCCACATAATAGATCTATCTATGGAAAGTAAAACTAATTTATTGTATTCCATAAAATTAACTTCTAATTCACAATTTTGGAAGATTTATATGTGGAAATTTCTGTATAGATCATTTCTTACTCCTAACAAATTAGCCAAGTTTAATTCTTCCAAAGAAGTTACATGTTGGAGGTGTTTACAAAAATGTGAAGTAAATTGGATATATATGTCATATGATGATATAAAACTCAAAACTTTTGGGAAGAAATAAGTAAATTTTTTCACACTACATATTCAGACACATTTATATTAACAGCATCTTTAATCTTGTTAAATGTTAATGAAAAAAATAGAAATGAACAACAATGATCTGTATCTAAACAATGATTTGTATCTATTATGGACTATATTGGCTGTGGCAAGAAAATGCATTACAGGAAAATGGAAATCATCATCTGAACCAACAGTGGAAATATTTTTGTGCCTCTTGAAAGAAACAGCTTTGATGGAAATTAACATAAAGGAACTGAGAATTGAGCCAAAAATATGGAGCAAAAATCCCTGGAATAAGATATTATCTCTAACTGAGACTTTAAAAATTATCACAGATGTCACTTAATGACAAGGAATGAAAGAAAGGAACACTTGTCTACATTCTATGCAAAATCTTTCACAGTTTGATTTGTATAATCCATATAGCTAAGGCTACTGCAGCCGTGATCAATATGAAGAATATCAAAGAATGTGGCCTTAGTTTAGAAGAAAATGATCTAAGGGGAGAGTTGCTTGATTTAAAGAGAATGATAGACATATTAAGACTGATGAAACAAATAGATTACAAAAAGTCAATAGGACCCAAAATGTTAGAAGCCTGATAAAAGAAATGAACACTCTAATCAAGACTATTAATAGAAATTCATGTCATGTAACAGAAGCAAAGGGGATATATTATTGTGTACCTAAATTAATAACAGATAAAGTCTTACCACAAAAATGCCCTCATGGAAGCATCAAATAGAGGAAATTATATTAGGACAGAAAGCATCACTGTTAGAAAAATATAGAAGAGGGAATTAATGTATCTCTAAATCCTGGATTATAATACTTTTTTCTGTAGTAAAGACTATGGGCACACACCAAACCTTAATGCTACTGCTCTCTCACTGCTACTGCTCTCTCATTCCCTCTTCTGATTTCTTTGCACTCTGATCTTGCTGTAGAATACTTTCTCTACTATATAGTGGTGAAGCTCCTATAGGTGACAAATGCAGTGCAATATAAAACCGGAAAGCTGTATTGTCTCACGGGTACTAATAAGAATACTTACAACTGCAACAAGTTTGAAGCTCTTGGTAGATTGTTTTTTTTTCACAGTCTCCTGCGGTGACCTGGCCCAACCCCAAAGAGTCACACCTCCAGTCCTATTAACCAATCACATCCTCCTAACCATCTGATCACAAATTCCAACTGTAACTGTTCTCAAATCCTATAACACTATTAACTTCACTTCCTAGTTAACTCTCACCTCCTATCCCATACAGACTTTCTATTTACTCGTCCCATAGTACAGTCAATATGTTACTCCAACTCACATCACAGCTCAGCCTACTCACTACAACCTATCTAAATACCTCCTACCACAATAAACAAGTCACATAGATATACTATTCCACTAGATCAATCAACATTCCAACAAAACCACCCCCACAGATTTTCAAATATCTTCACACCTATGTAATAATTCCTACATAGAACTCTTTTCAGTGAAATACACTCACACACAGGCAACTACACATCTACAATGCAAATACGCCAAACTGATACCCAAATTCTCACACTTATTTTTATTCATATTATCTCTACTTAATCTAGGTGGGGACATACACTCAAATCCAGGCCCTCAACCCCAACACACACCCCATCCACAAGGAAATTCTGTCATTAAAAACTTCCTCAATCACTCATATAACAGCTACATATTTACCCTGGAACGTATAGATAGCTACTCCCTTGATCTCAGAAACTCAGAAATATTAGTCTCCCACTTACAGCTAAACACAAACAAAAGCATTCTCCTAATAGCAGCCTATATCCTCCTGCTGACAATGCCTCCATAATTGAAAACCTTCTTTTCTGGGCTGCCTCCACATTTTACCAAGAAACAATCATCTTAGGAGACTTTAACCTAGACTGGTCTAACTGCACCTCTGAGGAACCCATCCAACCTTATTAACCTCTTTTTTTTTCTCAAATAATCTGTTCCCCAACCAGAATTGACAAGCACAGTAACATTTGATATATGAATACAATTTGGTCTTGATATGTGGGCAAAACAAAAAGGGCATTTAAGCAAAGGGTATATGAGCACTGTTATGACATTAAGTGTAAAAACAAAAATAATGCCCTATACAATTATGTGGAAAAACATGCCACTCATTTTTTGCCATTGACCATGCTGATTTAGGTCCTTGGGGTGGGCCATTGGATGATTATTTAGAGTTCTTGGAATTAAAATGTCAAATCAAACTTAATGCTGGCTCATCCCCTGGCCTTAATGACTGTATTAGTATTATGCCATTGTTGAAGCTCAGATCTATGTTTTATATGTAGTTCAGATATGGGGCCATTTTTTGTCACATTTTGTGATTTATATTATGTGTTACTTGTCTTAGGTATTGTTATGGGTATATTTTACAGTACCCAGGTTTTTTAACAACAATATTTCTAAAGTTTTTTATGTTTGTATGCATTCAGGATGTGATGTATTAGATTTTGAGGATGTGATGTCATATTACCTGTGCTGGGGGAGGGTATATAAGGTTTGTGTTTTTTATGATTATTATTCTGATGAAGTCAGACTTGCTGACAAAAGCTCTTAATCGGTTTGGATTCAATAAACCTGTGTTTGGAAATACCTGCTTTGTGGTGTATTTGGACTCCCTTCTACTTTTGTGCTTCCTGGTTTGTGTTTTGTGCTTTTGGACTTTTTTGCTTTGACTGTATGGAAGGAGGCTCATCCAATAACACCTCAAGCAGCATGGATATAACTTCTTTGGCTGAAGCTATAGCTTCTTTAGCTACTCATTTAAGGACCTTAATCAAAAGGATGACACTTTATTTCAGCAGCAGAGTGCTGAAGCAACTAATAATAACAATCTCGCTACTGTTTCGCAATTTAGTGACTCTTCCTTCATTACTCCAGCACAGAGACCTTGTACTAACAGTGATCGCACACAGAGTAACTCTGCTGGGTTGAATAACCCTTCCGGTTCTACTACAGGGTCTAGACAAATGTCTCCAAGTGAAAGTGACGCAATTGCGATGTCTTTTTCAGCTGATGAATGGCTAAGAAATGAGACGAGGCTTGACGATAATGGTGACCAGCAGGATGAATCCACTTTGACTATGCATCAACAACTAGACCATTTTCAGGACATAATCTTTAAATACAAAAAACTCCAACTTGAAAACTCGTATCTTCAGGAGTGTGTTAATCGTGAACAAATACCAAAAGGTCTGACACTGGAAATATCCTTCCGGTCGCACTAAAAATTCACAATTACATCAGAATTTGACTGCCTTCTTCAACAAATAGAGATTATTATTGCTGACAATAACAGAAAAATGGCGTCAACTATCAGAGACATTGATATGACTGAATCCTATATTAAAAAAGATTTGTTGTTTCAATGTAAATAAAAATGATTTTTATAACATTTTTAAACATGTAGATGATGGGTTAATTGACTTGAAAATAAGGAAACAACATAAATTAAAAAGGGACAAGGGTGATTATGAAGCTGGTAAGGCTTACCCTGATCCACCTAGGGGACAAGAAGCTAGGTATTTTAGTGAACAACAGCTAGCCTGTAACAAGGATGTTAATAAGAACATTGAAGTTAATGATTATTTAAAAAGGTATGTCCCTTTAGATCCCCTCCATTGAGGAGGTCCGAGAGTATCAGGAACCAGTGGGGGGTGAGAACTGGTTCTTACAGCAATCATTACCAACAATGGAGGTGAGGGAGGGGAGCTTACCAGAGATAATTGAACCTATTGACCAGGTTGTAACCATTATTCAGATTGTTGATGCTGATTTCACTATTTATAATTACAGCCAAGTAAATGTTGATGTTAAGTGGGCTAACCTGTTCTCTAGAGGCCTGAATTTTGTTCCTGGTAGACATGCTAATATTGTTGACAGTATTTTGAATTTTAAAATGCTTGTCAGGAAATTAAATTTAGGTGTGCATTTTGGTAACACAACATCTATTGATGGCCTTAATTGTTCGCACAGGCCCAGCACTTTTATTCCACCCACCCATCCTTTAGTGTCAATTTTTGAAACACTCTGTGAAAATGACATTAGAGAAGTATTAAAAAGTAATCAGAAGGGCTTCACCAACAACCTAGATGAGAGAGAGTGGAGTCTGTTACAGGACATGATTTGTAATAACATCAGACTCATGAAACCTGATAAAGGAGGTGGGATTGTCATCATGAACATTATGGATTACAATAGCAAAATGCTTGAATTATTGTATAGTAACACCTACTGTGAAGTTTCAGTTAATGAAATGAATTTAGCCTACAGGGATATCGACCTTACTGTAGAGGAATTGTTGCTTAATGGGCAGATTAGTCTTGATGTCCATGACTTTTTAGATTTCAAGAACCCCAGAACACCCACTATCTTCGGCATCCCGATGATACACAAGTCCATTGCCAGCCCACCTCTTCATTCCATAGTGGATTCCAAGGCTTCAAAAACATACTGCCTTGCTAGATACATTGATTTTTAACTTAAGGGCATAGTGGAAAAGAGGTCTTTGATTATAAAGGATTCCTGGGATTTTATAAGTAAGATACAACCGGACATGTATGATGATGGTCTGATTATGGCCACTCTAGATATAAAAGACCTATTCTCAGTAATACCATACCACATGAGGAGGGGCTGGATTGGTTCTATGAATATCTGAACAGGCACACTGAGTTAGGGTTTAATAACAACCATACTCTTAGGACTTGTATGGAACTGATATTAGAGAACAACTTTCTGAGTTATGATGAACATCTTTTCAGACAAATTCAAGGAGTGGCCATGGGAGTCTGTTGTGCCCCAGTTTTTGTCAATTTTGTACTGGCTTACTGGGAGGAGGAGTACATTATGAACTCCTGCTATAGGGACCTTTGGGCTCTCTATGGCTACTACCTGGATGATATAGTTCTTTTATGGAAGGGTGGTGAAGAAAAACTTGGGGAGTTCTGTCAGTATATCAATAACACTACTGATTTTCTTAAGTTTACTTTAAATACTGATAAGGACAAACTAAATTTCCTTGATGTCACCATTGTCAAAGACTATGAGAAAAAAACATTTGTTTCCAAACTATATTGAAAACCCACCTATTCCAACACACTTCTACATTTTGACAGTTGGCTCCCAATTCACCAGAAAAAGGCACTGGTGAAGGGGCAATTTGTCAGAATCGCCGAATGGTGTCAGATGAACTCGATTTTCAAGCTGAATGCAACAAGGTAAACAATATGTTCACAAAAAGAGGATACCCTTTGGGTTTTGTCAAAGCTATTGAAAATGAGGTTAAAATCAAAAGACAAATGGGTGCTATTGCCAAAATTTTATTCTATAATGGTGGGACTAATAGCTCTCATTCAAGTGACAAAATAATGAACAATAGTTTTGCTAGAACTTGTGTTTTACCTTTTTCCTCTTAATTTTTATGACATCAAAAATATTCTGTAAAAATTTTGGTCAGTTTTGATGTTGGATCAAGAAGTTTCTAAGATTTTAGGAGAGAAACCAATTATTGTTTACAAAAAAGATTCCAGTTTTAAAACTTTGTTGGAAAGGCCTAGGAAAGGAAATACAAAAGGTGGTTGCTTTAAATGTGGTAGGTGTGGACAATGTTCATTTATATTGGAAGGTGATTCCTTGTACATCAAGAACTATGGGTTTATAGTTTATATATCCCATTAAGAAATATGTTTGTTTTTCAAAAAGAGTAGTGTACATAGCTAAGTGTGGGTTGTGTGATGGATTCTATGTGGGCAAAACAGAAAGGGCATTTAAGCAAAGGGTATATGAGCACTGTTATGACATTAAGTGTAAAAACAAAAAGAATGCCCTATACAATCATGTGGAAAAACATGCCACTCATTTTTTTTAGTTTTTTTGTCATTGACCACACTGATTTAGGGCCTTGGGGTGGGCCATTGAATGATTATTTAGAGTTCTTGGAATTAAAATGGCAAATCAAACTTAATGCTGGCTCATACCCTGGCCTTAATGACCGTACTAGTATTATGCCCTTGTTGAAGCTCAGATCTATGTTTTATATGTAGTTCAGATATGGGGCCATTTTTTCTCACATTTTGTGATTTATATTATGTGTTACTTTTCTTAGGTATTGTTATGGGTATATTTTACAGTATCCAGGTTTTTTAACAACAATATTTCTAAAGTTTTTTATGTTTTTATGCATTCAGGATGTGATGTATTAGATTTTGAGGATGTGATGTCATATCACCTGTGCTGGGGGAGGGTATATAAGGTTTGTGGTTTTTATGGTCATTATTCTGATGAAGTCAGACTTGCTGGTGAAAGCTCTTAATCGGTTTGGATTCAATAAACCTGTGTTTGGAAACACCTGCTTTGTGGTGTATTTGGACTCCCTTCTTCTACTTTTATATATTCCTCATTCTGAAGGAGGTATAGGCCTCCTTGACATTGATTACATGTAGAGATCTACAGTCATGTGACTGTATATATATCTGCTGACCTCACCAGATCCAAATATATTGAAAGTTTTAAAACATGAGAAGAAGTCCAAGATGGTTTCTCTGCTTAGTTTAACAGAACCATATTAATATCAAGTGATATCAAGTGGGAATGGAAATCAAACCAGAAGTAGACAAAAATCAAAGAGCAACTTAATGTGCAATGAAAAAAATACAAAGAGAAGGATCAGATGAGAAGGAAAGAAATGTGGAAAAGGCATAAATATTGAGGCAAGTAAAGAGATCTCTTGGAAAAAACTAATGTCGATCAGGATTTGACACAAGAACAATTAAGTAGAGGTAAACTGAAACCAAAAGATGAAATGTTAATAATGAAGGCCCAGGGCTGTGGACTATGTAGACTTTGGTTTACAAAGTCTATTGAACATAAGGAAGAAACAGACAAATGCAGGTTTTGTAACAGTCGCACATCTTGTAGCTGGGTGAGATGCATTCATGGCAGGGGTCCTGAATACTGAAAGGCACAATAATGCAGCAAGGCTGTTGCATATGGGCCTGTGCAAATGTTATAATGCTGAAGTATTTGAGAAGCTTTCAAAAATGAATCACAAAGAACTGTATAGAATGATGAAGCTTATATCACACAGGATCACCCATCACCGACAGTTCAAAAATAGTTTTAAGAAAACCAGATATAGTAGAGCAGGAAAAAATAGACAAAAGAAGCAGTGAGTATTGAAATTGCTACACCTAGTGATTACAATTTCTTACACAGACACAGAGACACAAATTCCAAAATATTTGGATTTGCAGGCAGAAATTAGGGCAATGGGGAAGAAAGATACCCCGACAGTTCCAACAGTAGTAGGAGCAGCAGGTCTAATAAAAAGGAATTTACAGTTGCATTTAGATATGCTACAATACATGTAATGATGTATGAATTGCAGTAGGTATCAATTCTAGGTACATTGTGAGTGCTGCCAAGAGCACTTTTGGCTAACATCAAATTATGATACAATATTAATTTTATGAACTTTAATAATACCCTGTTAGGACTGGGGCACATTCCAGTCATGGTATTTGAAACCTAATAGACTTGCATAAATTAAAATGGGGGAAGATACTTGTAGGAATTACAAATCACAAAAGAGGAGAAAAATGCACACAGTGGAATGGGCAACTTGTATAACTTTTAATAAAATAATAAATGAGTGCTTTAGTCTTACAATATGTAAAACTTCATCAGATGGTATTACATTGAACAAATCCATTTTAAATAATATAAATTAGTAGGGTGGAAAAAAACAATAAAGAGTATGGAAATGCCTTTATCACGACTTATTACTATTGTCTTTTGAATGGTTTGTTCCTAAAAGGGGTTACCCAAGTTAAATGGTTGAAAAACGTATTTATGAAGTTAAAATCAGGAGGAATAATGGACATTTTACATCATTGTTATTTAAGAATACAGAAGGGAAGAGGGACGGTCCAACGAGAATGAGTAGGGTGGAAAAAACAATCAAGAATATGGAAATGCCTTCATCACTATATAGTAAAGACAGCAAATTGATCAAGTGGATTATAAGTAAAAATTGGAGCATCATAAGTGCAGACAATATGGTGAAAAAGAAAGTTGGGAGAAACCAAGGATAATTAAGTTAATTGTAAAATGCATTTTACAATTAACTTAATTATTCTGATGAAGTCTCCACTAGCAGAGACAAAAGTGCTCAAATTTTGGTCTTACAATAAAGGTGTGTGAACCTTGAGGTGCCTGGATCTTTCTTTCTTCACTTTTTCATTGGCATTTTTGGTGTTCTGGCGTTGGACAGAAACTAAGGATAGTTTATATGTGAGGGTGTAATTTAAAAACTATTTCTGAAAAAGTTTCAGATTTGAGTTGTAAAGGGGGTTATATGCACAGATGTGGGAGATGTAATTATTGTAAATGTATCCTCACTGGTGAACATTTTTATGTTCAGGGACAAAAATTTGAACTAAAGGGTAGATTTCATTGTGAAAGTGCAGGTTTAGTATACATAGCATTGTGCCAAGAGTACATGGAGTTTTATATAGGGAAAACCAAGTACAAATTGAGAAAATGGGTTTATAGGCACATATATGAAATTAAGAAAGCAAAAAAATGCTAATGCACTATTAAACATTTGCAAGAGTTTCCAGAACACAATTTTAAATTCACAGTTTTAGAGAAAGTTAATAAAAATATTAGAGCAGGACCATGGCCAAACCATTTGCAGAAAAGGGAACTCCATTGGCAATTACTATTGGATGCATGCCATTGGCTAGGGCTTAATGAACACACCTCCATGGCCTGCCTATTGAAACTGAAGGCTTTGCATAGATGATATAATGGGTATGATTAATAAATTTTAACAAAATAAAAACATCAACAATCTTTTAAATTAATATTGTGGATGACTGTAATGAATGTTACAAGGGATCTTTTACTAATTTAAATTATGTTTTGTAATGTATTAAATTAAGATATGTAGTATTTTATTTGAACGTTGAAAATATTTTAACAGAGTTTCTTTAAGAAATAAAGATTTTATTAGCTGCTGGTAGTATTATGTAACATTATTTGTATAATTTAAACTAGATTTGTTCAATGTAATACCATATGATGAAGTTTTACATATTGTAAGATGAAAGCCCTCATTTATTGTTTTATTAAAAGTTATATGGTTTGTCAAATCTGTGATGTGCATTATTTTCCTCTTTTGTGATTTATAGTTTACATTTCATGGTTTTGGAGTTTGTTTTTACTTGCAGAAATTAAAATGAGGGAAGCTGGTGTGAGTCACATTTTTATCATTTGCTCAGGTACCTAGGGACACATTGGCAAGTAACTATAATCATACCTGAGTAAAGGGTTTAAAGTACAAAACAAGTACAGATGTGGGTCTCATGATGGGGAGGATGTGGGTATCATGGACAATTTCCTCTGAGGACAGGGTGGGTGACCCTGTAGGGGACTGCACTGTGGGACCACGTCAGTGGCTAAATGAGCTGGGACTAATGACCTTTCATTACCATTGGAGTGGCATTAGTGCTGGAATGGGACCTGTATGAGATCCACAGATGTGGTGTTCATGCTTTGAATGGTGTGTACCATAACCTCTCATGATGAAGGGTGGCAGATGTATAATATGCCCATTCTTGTGGAAACTGAGGTATAGGTGGCCTTAAAAGTCTTAGCTAATGGGAGCTATCAGACAGCTGATGGGGACAATATAGGCAGATTTCAGTCATCATCCTCTTAAATCCTAAGCCACTTCATGACATTTTGTCACAGCATGTGGAGAAGTATAAATGGCTCCACAGGACTACAGAGGAAGGAACCAGCACTACGAAGACATTGGTTAGTACTGTAGATATATGTTTACACTAGGTAGTGAGGTCTTTAGACACAGGTACCATACACTTACGGAGTAGAAAATATATAATATGTTGTTTGTTCTGATTTGCAGGCAATGGCAGATATGCACTACAGCCTTGACTGATGACCCACATTAACAGCTTCCGCACTAGCCAGAAAATTAGCCACAATGTATCACATGGAGAAACAAAATAAAGTAGGAGATGTTTTTGGCTTACTGAATGAATGACCCTGTTGTCTAGACATGTTAGAAGTGGAACTGCAATATGGTCCATCCATCAATATGAAAACTTTTGTTTTGTCTGCCATGCTAGACAATATGACATTGTACATACAGTTGAAACAGGTAGATGAAATCTTGGCAGGGGTTTCAAAACAGCTGTGGCAGAAGCTACACACACCTTTATTTTCCACAGCAATGCCCATGCCCTACATCTGCTCAGTTCTGCTTGCAGGCTACAAAGTTCAGCTAGGTCCCTTATGGTCTCCCTGTTTAATTGGAAGTTGCCCATATTGTCAAGTCTGCAAGCTGCCTTTTATCTGAGGTGCTGTTTGTATCCCCTGCATTGGTGCAGATAGTACTGATATACAGCACTTAGGTCAATGGCTGTGGTGGCAGCTGCTGACACATGATACTGTGCTGCTTCTGCTGCTACTAGCATCATTTCCATCATTTACAGCATGAATCTTGGTGTTCCTAATGGGAATGTGTCATGGCATATCATGGACAGTTTATATGTTTCTTAATAGGTCTGCCATTCTGGGGTCATCATTTGCATGATCCATGTGTCTCATTTGCATGGAGTTCTTCCTTTCCATGCTTTCCTGCACTTGATAGCATGTGCTGCATACCACACTATTTTGACCCTTGTGTGACCATGTTGTATCTTAGAATAGTCCACACCCTGCCTTTTGCCACTGCCCATGCTATTTTGTATTTCGGAATTCACTATGTCTATTAATCACAGTCATAGTGCTCCCTCAGGCAATATAGATCAAACTTAAGTGCATCGGTCACTTTATAATGTGCATCAGATATATGCGTCAGACTTAAAGTGCATCAGTCACTCTAGGATGCCCTTCACCCATATATAGTCAAAATTAAAGTGCATTGGTCACTCTAGGATGCCCCTCAGATATAGATATATCAGACTTAAAGTGCATTGGTCACTCTACAATGCTCCTCATACATATATACATCAGACGTAGAGTGCGTCAGTCACTCTATAATGCCCCTCAGACAAATAAACATCAGAATTAAAGTGCATCAGTCACTCTAGGATGCCCTTCAGACACATATGTCAGACTTAAAGTGCATTGGTCACTCTATGATGACCCTCAGACACATATGTCAGTCGTAAAGTGCATCAGTCACTGTAGGATGCCCCTCAGACAAATACAGCAGACTTAAAGTGCACCAGTCACTCTCGGATGCCCCTCAGACAAATACATCAGACGTAAAGTGCACTGGTCACTCTAGGACACCCTATCAGATATATGTCAGACTTAAAGTCCATCATTCACTCTAGGATGCCCTTTCAACATATACATAAGACTTAAAGTGCATTGGTCACTTTATGATGCCCCTCAGACATACACATCAGACTGAAAATACATCAATCACTTTATGATGCCAGTCAGACATACACATCAGACTGAAAGTGCATGGACCATGTTATAATGCCTCTCAGACATACACATCAGACTTAAAGTGCATCAGTCACTCTAGAATGCCCTTCAGATATATATATTAGACTTAAAGTGGATGGTTCACTCTAGAATGCCCCTCAGACATACACATCAGACTGAAAGTGGATGGATCACTTTATAATGCCTCCTCAGGCATCAGACTTGAACTGCATTGGCCACTCTAGAATGCTCCTCAGACATATATAACAGAATTAAAGTGGATCATTCACTCTAGAATGCCCACAAGACATACATCAGACTTAAAGTGTATGGGTCACTTTATGATGCCCCTCAGACATACACATCAGACTGAAAGTACACCGGTCACTTTATAATGCAAGGACAAGCATCAAATCCTTGAAGCTGGGTATGACCTCCTTACCATATACAATAACAAATGATATAGTCTTTGATACAAAAATGTTTTTTGCATTTTGTTTTGTTGATAAGTAAAGCTCCCTGAAAATGTTTTGGGTTGATAACCCTCTACTGTGACATTACAAAAGGCTGAACCCACATGCCTCATTGCCTAAATTAATTTGTAGGCTACTGTATTTCCATCATAAAAGGATCAGTAGGAGTTACTGTCTTCCAGGAAAAACATAAATTGTGAAGGAGGCCATGTAGGTAAGAGACATTCCATTGAATATCAACATATGTGAAGATGTAGTGAAACCACAATACAAGTAAGAAGCTGTTCTTCTGAAGAACTAAGTTGCTTATATTACCCATAATGCTTTCCATCTGTATGTAAATCATAGCCCGATACTTTCCATAATTATCACTTAGTGAGTGTGGTTATAAAGATAAATTGAGTTAACAGTGAAACTAAAAAAATCAAGCAGCACATTATTAACTTCATTTTTGCAACATTGTTTGCAACTTTAACTTTAACATGAGTATAAGTTACAATTAAATTAATTATAAAATAAAGATGCTTCTAAAACTGTACAATATACCCAGGTCTTTCTCAAGTTAATTCTGTACTTAATAGAATTATATCATTGCTTAGTGCAGTGAAAATTACTTTTCTTCCAAAATAAAATGACAGTTGAGAATGTATAGCTAAGTGAGTCTGTAAAATTTGATCAGGAAATATATTCTTAACAATATAATCATTTTTTCTAATGATAATCATATGGAAGAAGAGCAGAACTTATTACCAGGGGCACACAACTAATCACTTAATTTTATTCTGAAGTATTTATGCTCTTTTCCTCTTGCTGCTAGTTTCTGATTAGCCATGATCGAATCCAGCTCTTAATGCATCTGTTAATATCAGATAGCAGTAGAACAATGGTTTTGTGAATGGTAAGAATTATGGCAGAGGTCTTTGACAAGTCTAGGATTATTACAACTCCAGCAAATTCTTTACCGTAATTACAGTAACATGAATATGTCTAATGACTTTGACAAGCCTAGATTTTTACATCTACATCTAGTCTCTGGTGAAAAGTTTCTTAAATGTGTTAGACAGATTTACATTTTCATACACTATGCAGAAATAAGCTGCTCAGTTGTTATTTTTTTCAAGATCTGTAAGATAAGAGGTTATAAATGGATGTCTCACTTTTAGAATGACTTTGAAAAATAGTGTGGTATTTGCAGCCTTCTGATAATAAGCAATGCTGTTTTAAAATACTGAAGTAAGTAGTCATTTTTGAGGGCAGTCACTTGTCATATTCTATTGTCATCCTTGTAAGACTTATGTCTTTGAGATGCTTTAAAAAGAAAAATCAACTGGCTTTATTATTTTCCTTCAGATTTTGGAAATTTTGAGTATTGTAGCTTAGAATATTTCAAATGTTCCTATTACTGTCCCATCCAAAAAATCAACCACATAATAATGTGCATGCAGGATCACACTAAGTGTGCCCCTTTCAAATGAATGTGGTTTGATAAATAACTTTATGAGTAATACATTACCGTTGTCATAGAGACATGAAGGAAATTACTTGACTTAGAAGAGTATCTATGTAAAATGACTGCTTCATTTATCTAAGCATTGACTTTATAAAAATGAATCCTTACGCATTTTAAGTAGGGATTAACTTTAATGAGGTCGGTCCTGCCTTCTGCAGCGTGCATGTCATTATGTGATGGAATACAAGGGTATATCACAAGCATGAGATGCGTAAAATGCCAGATTGCACCGATCAGGTTTACAAATCAAGAAAAACATTGTAAAGGAAACAAATTTTTCTTAAAGCAGCTGTTAGGCAGTATCTCATATGACCCTTTTCACTTAAGTGACAGGTAAGTTAAACATCAGTAAATACATCATTACAAAATGAGTAACATTTATATTTAATCACTAGTTTGGTAACCGAGTGGGATGTTAATCACATGTTAAACTTTACAGAAAGGATTCGTGCTTGTCACATGCACAATGACTAACTTAACACAGCGGGGATATTTCTTCAGTTAATTATGTAAGAAAAATACAATTTATCTACCAGAAAATACATGTTTCTGACAAATATTCTAAAGTAAAATACACAGCATCATTTTACAGCTAGCATATTAGGTACCTTATGATCAAATACTGAACTTGACTATTCCTACTGCACATTGTATAGCCAATTCTTTAGTGAGCTCTGTGGAAGAGAAGCATATGGGGCTAAAAAGGCATGAAAGCTTGAGACTTGTAATGATTTGTAAACCCTGCTGGCTGCCCTAGATGGTTCCCTGTCTAGAAGATATTTCTGCCCCTATTTTTAATATTTAAAAAGAAAAATTTATAAAGACATGTCTGGAGTGTTTCTCCCCGGGCCTCCGCTGAAAATTGGTTTTGTTCCAAGTCGGACTTTCCTGGTTAACAAATGTTAAATAAAATAAATAAAATAAAAATAATGATTGTTGTTACAAACTATTTCTATTGTTCCCACTTTTTTCTTCTACCACCTTTTTTGTTGTTTTAGATGCCTGTACTTTTTCTTACAGTTCATACATCCTTAAGTCCTTCCATTAAACCTTATCAGTCTCTGCTTGCAATTGTCCTCTTTGGCAGGAAGCTAAGCTCAGCAAACATATTTGCACCCATTCTCAATACAATTTATAGAATCTGTAGCATACACTACAATATATAGAATCTGTAGCATATGGGGTAAATACCTTCAAATACAAAAATGTCCAGGCTCATGTTATACAGTATATTTCTTTCTAGAAGCAATCAGAATAAACATTGTTAAGGCTGGAAGCACATCCATATTGTTTTTGTTGTTTACTGTGCATGTTGACAAACATCTGTTCGAAATGAAGAAATATGCATATTGTGATAGTTTTATATGTTTACAAAACAAAGTATAATTTGTTGTCAGAAAATTTAGTCCTGCTGCAAAGAACAGAAATTTGTTCATAGTAGAGCAAGCAGAAAACCTGAAGCTTTGGATTCAGAACTTAATTGTATTCTTCTTTGTGAGAGGAATCATCAAGAGGCCTGAAAATGTAAATGTTTGTTCTGCATGCTACTGGAGAAACAGACTTGGAGGAAGTTATTGCTCAGTAACAATTAGAAGTTCAAGATTGATTTGAGCCTGGATATAGAGCTGCCAGTTATTTGCCATTTGAGTTTTCTCTAGGGCCAAATGATTAGACAGACTCTACAGTGGTGTATGTTACTGTGCCAAAGAATCAACCCAAAACCCATGAAACTGTAAAGATGCATGGCTGAAAACTAAAGACAGAATAGTTTTGTAGTATAAGAAAAGATTAAGTGAGACAAACTATAAAGAGATGTAGGTCTGACCTTACCAAAAGTAATTACAAGAAGACAGTTAACCAAATCAAACTAGGTTGCTCAATTACGTAAGATAAAAGAAAAGTTAAACAAAGTGGTGAAAATGAGAAATAAAGTGAAAATGCACTGTACTATTAACAGTGATCAGATAGATAATCATGTGGAGCACCAGAGCCAAGTGACTTGTAATGATTTGTAAGCCTCAGCGTTTCCGCAAGCACTTATGCAAATAACTTTGTATCCACATTACACAAGGTGCTCAAGCAAAAACAGGCTGGAACATCTCAAACTCTCTTCCCCCTTTGACAGAGCAATAACCTTTTCTGTCATGGAACCTGTCACAGTCCCCCTTTCCAATAACATCATTAAATATTTTCTGTAATTTGTATCCTTTCCCTTTCATTAAAGTCTAAACAGAATCTGTTGGATTTCCTGCTTCCCCAATTTTCATGCCTCAGGTTGGCACTTTTACCCTCCCTGCTTCCTTCTATAGATCCTCCTTTCCATTTCAGTTCAAAGTGGGCCTGTAGGCATGAAAGGAGAAAGTGTCCTGTCTTTATTCATTTTTGTTGATGCTATTGTAGAAAGAATAATTTCACAATATACGGAATGACAACTGTGTTTTAAGTGAATTTGTATATTGTTAAAAACAAACATGTCACTGAAGTATTTGTAGTTATTTTTTAAGTAAAAGTAGTTAATAACTGTTTGGTCTATTGAATTGTTCAAAACTACATCAGAAACTATGGTCCTGTGGGGTAGAGGGCTAAAGCCCCATTGTGACCCACCTAACCTGTGTTTGAATAGTAATTTGGGTGCTGGAGGGGGCAGGGCAGCCATGTGGGACTATCTGCCATCAGCTCACCCATTCTGGTAGTAGGGAGTCAGCTCTGGTCTAACAACTGGTGACACCTAGCAGTAGCACAGGGTGCTACACTTCTGGAACCCAGGTCTTGCAAACATGTCTGCATACCAGTGGATTCCAAGACTTGGAGAGGTGTTGAACTAGGAGTAACTAGTTTTTCAAAAACAGGAAAGAGAATTAAATTATTTTAATTATTTCAATTCTACTTGAATATTTAAATGTACTTTTGAGCTATGTGATAATATTAATTTGTACAGTTCTGCTCTATTCCATCTGATTGCATTTTTTAGTTTGTTTTGTGACCTTAGTCTTGTAGTTTTATTAGCAGGTTTTGGGAAAATTGTGTTTCTGACTTATTCTGCACTTGTGTTTCCACAAGTAGAATTACTTGTGTGAAAGCAATCTGCTTGTATTTTAAACCCTGCTGGGCCAAAGTCCCTGTAGTTTCATTCAAAGGTGTGGCAGAACTGCATACTGCTACTATATTTGTGCTTTGATCACCTATTACTACATTTTCCATAAGCAGTGAAACTGGTAAATTTTGGCATAGTCTGTTGCCTTAAACTGCAGTAGACATTCAATAGTGAGAGAATTGTCCCTGATTCAGTTTGCACTTCAGTGCTTATATATTCTGCTCATTGTTTACTTTCTTGCATTCTGTGTCTGCCCTATACCCCACTAACACATTAATCTAAAGTTTGTTAAAGAGCTCCAGTATTGCCTTTATTTGACTGGATAGCTCTCTTGCTAGCTCCTATTTTCAGCACAGAGCTACCCACACCCAATGTATTTTATCCAGGACTTGGAGAGGTGCAGAACTGTGAGTTACTAGCTTTTCGTAAAGGAAAGAGAATTAAATTATTTTAATTATTTCAATTCTGCTTAAATATTTAAATGTTCTTTTCACTTTTATGGTGATATTACTTTGTGCTTTTTTACTCTGTTCCACGTGACTACATTTTTAGTTTGTTCTGGGACCTTAGTCTTGTATTTTTATTAGCAGTTGTGAGAAAGTTGTGCTTTTGCATTATTCTGCACTTCTATTCCCACAAGTAGAATTACTTATAAAAGACACATGTTTGTATTTAAACCCTGTTGGGTCAAAGCCTTGTAGTTTCATTCTCAATTGTGGCAGAACTGCATACTCCTGCCATATTGGTGCCTTAATCATTTATTACTGCATTTTTCCATAAGCAGTGTTACTGGTAAATTTCTGCATAGTCTGTTACCTTAAACTGTAGTAGAAGTTCAATAGTGAGAGCATTATCTCTGCTGCAGTTAATGCCTCAGTCTGTTTATTTTCTTAAAGAGCTTTAATATTTCCTTTATTTGATTGCTATCCTCTGTAGCTAGCTGTCTTATTCTTTAAACATTTCTCAACCTTCAAATCCTTTTGCTGTTGTTTTATAAGGCTGTGTCTCTACCTCCACTCCTTATGATTATCTAGCATTACCCCTATCCATTTTTTTTTTCCATACTATCCGGAAATCAAACCAATTGCCCAATAACACTGTACAACCTCTGGTATTCTGTTTCCAAAAAGAAACAGACTATCAGAGTTTGTTAAATCTGTAAATTTTTTTTACAAAAAGCGTAGCAAATCTGAAGAAAAAAATGGCATAACGATCAGAATGAGTCTGTACCCCGTTGTGTGACTTGATGAAAATGTCATCATGAAAAGGGCAGAAAGTGGGAAAAAACATGAGGGATTATGGTAGGAGTAAGGGATGTGGCCCAAGTCTGATATTAGCCACAATGAACGGTGGCAACTCTATGATTGATTTCCAGAGTCCCTCCTTCCCTTCTTTCATTACTATTGCATTTTGTGTAAGCTATTTATGTACTCTTCCAATCCATTGTTTTCCGGGTTCCAATCACATAGTCGAACCTTTACAAGTTCGAACCACATATGGTCGAGACCATAAGCTCGAATTTGTAAAAGTTTGAGGGTTTGAATGGAAATCTCCATAAGCGGAGGTTTCCATTCTGTTCAATGTGGTGCAATCTCAGATTTGGTATATTTAAGTATCAGGGGGTGTGAGGGGTGCAGGGGGGCTTGTCCCCCTCCCTACATCAATTTATTTTGTTGTTTGTGTTTTTTTCCGTAGTCGAAGTTCTGTACCTTTGAACATAATGGTTCGACCATTAGGTGTTCATAGTTATTGAACTTTGACTATGTGATATAGATCCTTGTTTTCCACTTTCCCATGATACTGAGTGCCCACCCAGCAAACCAGTACTGCTCTTGAGTAAACCTCCTTTGCTACATACTGTCTTCTGCTTATTTTCCTGGAGCTCAGCAAAGCTTGTAGTCCTAGTCAGCATTCCAGAAGTGTTTTACTTGTATTCAGGCAAAGTTAAGTACGTTTGATTGCTAAATTGCACTTAAGGTTTTTTGAGTGATCATTTTTTTTGTTTCTTGCTTTTATGCATGCATTTCACTGAATTTTTCTATAAAAAATGCTCTTCCTCTCAGTGTCATTGTCTTAAAATTACCTTCAGCGAGATTTTTGTTAGCATTGCACCTGTGGGTCTCTTCTACTATGTTTTCGCATCAAGAGGACTGGGTTTATTCATCTTGTTGAAGGAGGTGTTTGCCTGGTCTGTCTGAATTCAAAAATACACAAAAGGACTCCTAGTGTAGACATTTTGTTGGCCAGAGAGCTCATTATTTAGTTTTCTGCGTTTAATGTGCTGCTATAAATTCTGCATGTTTGCATGGGCTACCAGTGCCCTGTTCAGTAGCAAACTCGTAGAAAGCAAATTTTCTCTGTAAAATGGTCCATAAAACTATAACCCATAAAGCAACAATATAGTGCAAACACCTTGTGCACCAACAAGTTTAGAGCAGCTAGTTGGGTCTTGAGTGGCAATACCTACAGATTTAGTACAATTCAGCATTGTATAAACATTAAAGTTAGTAGAATTTAGTACTGTTTAGCATAATGTGCCCCAATAAAGAACCCTTATTAGTTTTCACAAACAAAGCACCTGTAACAGCCTTCTAGCCCTACACCAGTTCCTTGTAGCTCACAAATCAAAGGACTTGACATCATGGATATTCAATTTACTAACTACTCTGGAGCCAGCTTGGTGGATACGGACATCTTGAGACAATGTAGCAATTGTCTCGTGTTTACTGACAACCTGTTAATCCTTAAAGAATCAGACACAGTTTGCAAGAGGTATATTTACACAATGAAACTGGAGGCTAAACTCTCACATACAAGTCCACATCAGTTTGTCAAAACCACATATGCAACACCCACCGCTCATATCACACAAAACACACATAGACTGAGGCACTTTAAAGCAATCTTCTTAAACAACAAAGATCACCTAGACTGTTGATTGTCACAGTTATCCTGGGGAAGCCCAAAGGCATTCAGAAAAAAACAACACTCAACACCACACGTACTGTCACTGTTAGTGGAGCCCCAAACACTAGGCCCTGAAGGCAAGTAAACACACTTCCGAGCACTCTTGTCAGAAAGGACTCCAGCGTAAGATATACTGATGACACTCTAACCAGGGAGAACAAGGAGAAGATAACTGTTTGTTCCTTATCTGGAGCCAGGATCTGCCAAATCACTCTTGCACTCAAGTCATTGCATCACAGGTACCAGTATGATTCCATCATAGTCCATGTAGTGTAAACAGCTTGAGGCGTACCTCCCTATGAAGGGAGACATTATGGAGCTTTCAGGCTATGTGTCTTAGGATGATATGAGCCTGACAAAGAACAGCATATTACCATCACCAAGAATGAGACCACAATATGAACAAAAATGATTGATTTCAACAACTGTCTGTCTTTCTGCTGTCATTTTAACGGGATCCAATATTTGTCATCTTGGAATGACATGGTCAACAAACCATGTTGCTTTGTCAAGGATGGTCGGCATTTTCCATTCTAGGCTTTTGAATACTGGCTAAGGCTTTGTCCACACCAAAATAAAGGGCCAGCACCAATGGAAGTTGCCAAAAAATATAAATTTAATAAATAAACATTTCAAATCGACTTAGGAGTGTAAAACACCCCAAGTCAGCACAAACGTGACATGTAATAAATAAACAAACTGGTTTCGGCTGTATAAGCCTTCTTCAGTGCATAAATCCAACTAGAAATAACAAGATTCACATCAGAACAGTGATTTATGCCAATTAAATAATTAGTACACAATAAATTCCTATTAGGAAAATATTAAAGAGATATACAACAAAACACTAATAAGCAGTGGATTCCTATAGCAAATATATTAGAGATGTTCAATCAAGCCAGGGCTAAAAAGACCACAACATTTAATAATCCATTTTCTTTCTTTGTTGTTTAAAATAGTATGCCAACCACTTGTATGGGATCTGTCCCCTGTAACCTTGTCAATAACTGTAAAGTGAAAAGAAGCGGAAGGGTGCTTAAGTGTATGTTTATAAAGTGCACTAGAAGGTTTGTGGTTCCTTATGTCACTAATATGTTCAGAAATTCTAATGCATAATGGTCTGGATGTTTAGCCAACATAAAAGGCTGAACAATGACAGGAGGCCAAATAGACTACCCAATCTGAACCACAGTTGGCCAAAAACCTTATATCAAAAACTTTGTTAGTATTAGGACTAGTGAATTCCTTAATTTTGAAAACCCTGGCACAGTGTGTACAATGACCACATGGATAAATACCACATAACTTATCACCCATATGTGTGTGTTGTGTATGTCTAACTGGAACCTGGGATGTATGTTTATATGACTCAAAATTGAGCCCAATTTTTTACCCGTCTAAAGGAGAAAAAAAAAAACATCTCTGTCCTACCTTAGATGCTGATTTTGGGTCTGCTAACAAAATGTTCCAATGTTTCTGAATGATATCCATAAAAGGTTTGGTGTTGCATCCATATATAGTGACCATTCTCAAAACATCTTGACCTTGTGATATCCGGTCCTTGTTTTTATATTGCAAAAGTTTCTCTCTAGTCTGTATAGAGGCCCAATTGCTAGCCATGGCAATATTGCCTGCTTGATAGCCCCTGTTGTAAAAACGATTTGCAAAATCCAACTTGTATTTAAGGAAGGTATTATTATCAGAACAGATGTGTTTGATTCTCAAAAACTGAGATTTGGAGATGTTGCATACCATGTGAGGCAGATGAAGACTACTGGCATGAAATAAAGAATTATACTGGGGATATTTCCTACAGATCTGTGTACTCAAAGTATTATCCTCATTTCTGGTGATTGTCACATCCAGGAAGGTAATCTTCTTAAGATCAAAATTTACCTTGAATTCATTTCCCCATTTATTTTGGTTAAGATATTCCACAAACTGCAATACGGCACATCCGCCTTCCATACCAACCAGCAATTGTCTAGGTATCGTCTCCAAATGTCTATTTCATCCAAAAAGGCATTTGGTGTTTCTTTTCAACTAACAGTATGTTAATTGCTAACTAGGATTCAGTGATGAACGGTTTAATGCTTGGCATGCATGGTGTAAGCTAGGGCCTACTTCTAGCAGCATTAAATGCAGGTCTTGCCAGTCCATCATAGCATTATTATGTTTATTTGTTGTTTAATATCCTCATGATTCATTGCTGTTAAGATTATATGATTAGGGCTATTATAGATCCAATCACATTGTGCTGTTTTAGGATACATTCACAAGTTTACCTTTATGTGAATGTTATTTTTCGGGTTTGATATTTTATGGGTAGGCTCATGATACTGCTGTTTACTGAATTATGCCTTCTGAACAGATTTAGTTGTTATTTTTACTGTCTTCACTTTTCATTTACCATTTTGTACATTTGGATTTTATGTAAGCAAGTCAACAATATGTTTTAATGGGGCAATAGTCTTTGGCAACCAATTGATATGTTTGACTGTTTGCTATGAAAATCATATGAAAATCACTTTAGGTCTGCCTTCAAGGTGGTAGTTGGTGTAATGCTTGGCATATATGGTGTAAGCTAGGGCTTACTTCTAACAGTATCAAGTGCAGGTCTTGTCAGTCCATCATAGCATTATTATGCTCATTTGTTTTCTAATACTCTCATGATTTATTGCTGTTGAGATTATATTATTAGGGCTATTATAGATCTAGTCACATTGTGCTGTTTTAGGGTACATTCATAAGTTTACCTTTATGTGAACGTCAGTTTTCAGGTTTGATATTTCATGGGTAGGCTCAGGATACTGCCGTTTACTGAATTATGCCTTTTAAACAGTTTGAGTAGTTATTCTTACTGGCTTCACTTTTTATGTACCATTTTGTATACTTGGATGTTATGTAAGCTAGTCAACAATATGTTTTAACAGGGCAATAGTTTTTGGTAACTAACTGATATGTTCAACTGTTTGTTATGTAAATCATATGAAAACCACTTTCAGGTTTGAATGTGCAGTCTGCCTCTATGTTGGCAGTTGGTCTTGTCCCTTATTATACTAACTGATAGGATGACGCCTTTTAAATTTTCTAACTTACAAGGTCTGGTGCACAGGATTGTACCCATTTTTGTTGGTTATACCATTCGCTGTTCGGATTAGCAATTATCTAGTTACATAAGGCTAGTTTTTTTTCACCATATATCACATGGCCATATGAGACCTTTTTTCTGATTATTTATTTCTGGATATTTGATGTATGACTCACACTAATTTATTGTTGAATTTGTATTGCCAGACACTCAGGGGAATGTAGTGTTGTGAGGAATGGTTCAAATGAGTTTATGCTCCTTGTTTTACACAAAGACTATTATTGCTCCCTGGTACTCTGTTTGCTTGATTGAACTGGGGAACGTAGTTTTGTATCACTATATGACTGGTGTTTACTTCTCACAAAGACTATTATTGTTCCCTTCTGATTTTGGTCTGGTTTTGTATATTTATTGCTGATCAAAAAGATTCAATATATCTGTTTATATCATTATATAACCAAATATTTTATTTGTGCGAACTCTTAAATAATTTTTCCGATTGGCTATCATAGGTACTTTGACCATGTGATATATGAATTTTTCGATCAGTCTATTTGAAATTCATGATTCTTGCTGCCCCTATTCAGTGAAGGGTTGTTTATATTTGAATGACATTTGCCTACAAACAAGTAGTTATTATTGAATTGTTTGTTTCACCTAACCAACTATCATTGGGTACTTCTGTGAGCACTCTGTACATATTGATTTTGAATTATATCATAGGTTTATTATGGATTTGACTAGCATCATCAGGGGCCTATCGTCTCATAAGGATAATTTACAAATATTTGGTCTAGGCGATATTGCCCAAGGTTCTTCTGAACCCAATATACTTGACCCTTCAACCCAATGCAAGGTGACCTTTCAAAGATTAACTAAGGAGATGAAAGGGCTTAGAAGCAATGTCTGGCATTTGAAATTATTCAAAGCATACCAGACCAAAGGTATAGCCCCTAGATTCTTAAGAGTTAGAATACAACCCTTAGTCCATTAGGTTGATAATATTTTATTGGATGAATGGGGAAAATTCAACAGAATAAATCTATGGGTTTTGTAGAAGTATTAATAGGATACTATAAACAGACAGTTGATAATGGGATTAAGGCAGTAGAAGACCTTTGTCTTGAAATCAAAAATGTTAAGTCCCTACCCAGTTACAGGGAAGGATTGGATTTATTGGGTTCTGATTTATTATCATTAGAACAACAATTAAAGGACAGAAATATGAAACATTTTCAACATGATGTTGGGGATTATCAGAGAGGTCAACCCTTTATCCCATATAAGAGTCCCTTGGTAGGGAGAAACCCCAACAAAACAATATCTGTGAAACGCAAGAGACCTAAATCTATTCTTAAGAAAACACGAAACAATGTTAGTTTCACTTCAGGGGAAGACTCCTCCTCTGCTATTGATGCAGATGGCAACCCCTTTCTACAGTCGCTAACACCAAAAAGACATAGTACTAGTCACCCTTTAGGGCTTGGTCCAGAAGAGGGGGGAGGAAACTCAGGCAACGCAAACACTTTGGAGGAAATTCTCAAGATGATGACCAAATGTTGAATGAATATAATAATGTACACAATATATCTTTTGTGAAACTTTCTCAGGCCCAGATTTCTGTACTTAATAAAGGTCTAAGTGTCAGATTCAAAAATGGTGGACAGCCTGTAAGCACACTAACAGTGCAGCTCCTGCAACCTTAAACTCTAATCTGACCTCAGGCTGGTGCATCGCTCAAAGAAAATACACAAAACATCAATGGATTAAAGCAGAAATGTGAGTACTTACTTTTTTCATCTATATTTTTGCTGAAATTCTTTCTTTTTGAAGGAAAATATTTACTTGATAGAAGTTGAGCTCCAAACCGCATGGTGTGGATCCTTCCAGATTAACAGGCCTAACACAAAAAATAAGGAGAAAGAATCTCTCAAAACATGACTTACTACTAAAATATTCTGCAATATTATAAAGCATCAAACTTTCTTTTTGAAGGAAAATATCTAATTGATGGACGTTGATCCCTGAACCGCATGGTGTGGATTCTTCCAGATTAACAGGCCTAACACAGCCTTTTTTTCCAAAAAAAGAGGTAAATCTAGACAGTCCAAAACATGCTATTGACCCATTTATGTTAGAACTGTCTAGATTTACCTATTTTTTGGAATTTACCCTTCAGGTGGATGGTAATATGGTCAATTTTCTGGACATCTGTTTAAGTAAGGACTTAGTTAAAGGTCAATTTAGATCTACAATATATCGTAAACCAACATATTCTAACATGTTCTTGCACTTTACTAGCTGCCATCCTTTTCATCAGAAAAAGGCTGTGGTTAAAGGCCAGATAGTAAGGGCAGCTAGGATGGTGTCCAGAGTTGAGGATTTTCACGATGAATGTACCTTACTTAAGCAGATGTTCTTGAGGAGAGCTTACCCATTAGCATTGATAGATCAAGTCATACAAGAGGTAAGTAGGAAAAGAGATTTAGGATATTTTCAACCTTTAATACAAGGCAAACAATTTCAGGTGGTTTCAGTGGGTGTCCCCGGAAGTATTTTTCCTCTTAAGACCAAGAAAGATTTAGAAATTGTGAGTTTTTTGACTACATATTCTACAGATGCAAATAGGATTAGGGAAATTATGTATAAGAATTGGAATATTATACTACAGGAGCATGAGGTAAATAAGAAAATAGGCCAACATTTTTCTATCACTTTTAGAAGGGGTCCTAATCTTAAAAACTTGATGGAGAGAGTTAAAAGAATAACTCAGGGACAACTTGGCACATTTAGGTGTGGAAGATGCTCACAATGTAAATTTCTCAATGCTTCTGATAGTGTCATGATTAGAGACAGGAATTATAAAATCTTGGGTCATTTTTCATGTGACTCACAAGGTGTTGTTTATTGTGCTACTTGTACCCATTGTGATGCATTTTATATTGGGAAGACCGAGCGTAAGCTCAAACAGAGGGTCTATGAACATCAATACAACATTGTTAGGGCAAATAATACGAATGCTCTTGCAAGACATGTTATATTGTTTACAGAGCATAAATCTAAATTTGTGGTGTTGCAGAAAATTGAGCATAGTATTAGGGGAGGGCCATGGTATTTGAGGCTTGAGGAAGTAGAACTGGAGTGGCAGATACGAACTCTAGCATACATGTTTCCTGGGCTCAATGAACAATTATCCATTAAATGCCTTCTTAAAATGAAAGCCCTAAATAGATGAATTTATAGTAGGTAAAAAAGTTTTTCATCTGAATAATAGTTAAATAGTAAAAGCTAGTAAAAGCTAGATAATTGCCCAGGAGTAGAAAGTTTTTTAAGGGTACACATATGGTATTTAGTTTTATTTATTTATTTACATTTATTAGGTTATATTTTGGAAGTTGTAATTTTTTATATGTACAAACAATCAAATGTATTACATACAAGTTTTTATACAATATCTTGTACTTTCATATTTAGTTAAAATGGATAATATGATATGTGTTGTATTCAGCTTGCATTATATGTATTCATCATCAATAACTCGGCTTAGTAAGTTAGTTTATTTAATGCCTTTTTAAACAATGTCATTTAAGTAATGTTTTTTTAAGTTCCTAATTGGATAATTTTTAAGGTCATTAATCAATTAGTATATTCATTAAGTATGTAGAAGTGTATATAAAATAAGTGGGGACTGTTTTGAATTTGTTTGGATTTGGTCCGAAGAAGCTGGCGTATTGCAGCCGGTGAAAGTGCTCACCATTTATTTGTGAATAAAAGGAGTTTTGTTTGGGAACCTCTACGCCTTTTTTGTGGATTTACCAGTTTGTGTTTTCATGTTTTGTTCTTCAAGAAACAAGGATTGTTAAATGACATTTGGATCAATGGGTTTCATATAAACTCTTAAGTAATAAACACTCCCAAATGAACCAAAATGTGCTTTCTTGTATTATGCAACTATATAGGTGAAATGCTCTTATCCTAGGGAGGGGAAACATACTCTTCTTTTCTGAATAATGTTTTGAAACAGGGTAGTGCAATTTGGGTTGTGACTTTTGTTTTATAATAGCCTAAATTAGTATATTACTTTGATATTAGTAAGCTCTTATACATTGCTTAATCACTATTCTAATAGCATGTTCACTGGGTTGTATTTGAATGAGTCTATGACTAAATGATAAAGTCTTTTCTTGCATGCATATGTGAGGAGGTGACACTGATTAGTTGAAAACAAATGAGTGGATCTGGATTCCATCTATCTCAAGTTTTGGATTATAGTGTCATATTTTTATTCTTTGTATATTTGGATAACAAAGACAGATGTTGTTGTATGTATATTGCCAGTACAGATATAAATGAGGACATTTCCAGTAGCTTTAAAGAATATAGTTAGTTGCTTATAACATGATTATTCTAACTGTTTTGGAACTTCAGAGTGCTGCCTTTTCTTTTAAGCTTCTTTTAGATCTGTTCTATATAAAATGTTGTTTAGTAAACTTCTTAATAACTTTTGAAATATTAAAAACTAGAACATATTATTGCCTCTTATTATAAACATTTTCTAAGAATTTACTTTCTCTTACTTTACACATACCATTTTATTGAATAACTAACATATTATTTTAAGAGGTCAAAAATCATTATACTGTAAATAACAAATGAAAGGAGCAAGCTGTCTTCAGTCTGTAGCTGATGATTGTTCAGGTTTGGAACATTCTAGGTACTTTTGACATCCCTCTGCCAAATGTATATATAACTCTAATACAAATAATAGTTTTTCTTTGCTTTTCAACTCTTGCACAATTACCAATACAGAGGGATGGGTGGATAGGCACCCATTTGGGGTATAGGAGTTTTGAAGTCACTGCATCAATTTTAAAGCTTAACACACTAACAATCAAGTTTTATTACTATTTATCTCCTTATCAGACAATGAACATAATGATAAGTAAATTAAGACATGGTATCAATAGACTCATGGAATGTTAAAGGGATAGTGGATAAAAAAAAAAGAAATTTAATCATGCATCTCACATACCAAAGCAAGGCTAATGTAACCTTCCTGCAAGAAACTCACTTGGATGATCAACTGTGAGATCGGAAAAGAAAAAGGAAATGGGTTAAGCAAATATTAGGTGCAGGCCATGATTCTCTATCTATGGGGGGAGCCATTTTAATAAATAAATATTTCCAAGGAGAAATTACTTCTTTTACAGCTGATTCTAATGGAAGATGGGTATTATTTACTAGCGAATATCATACTCTAAATAAACCATTACTCTTTCTTAATATATATAACCCCTACTCTAATCAACATCTCTTCATTTATGAAATCTTTAATATACTAGCTAACCACCCAAATCATTTGTATATCATTGGTGGGGACTGGAATGCTTTATTAAATCTAGACAAAGATAGATCACATAATGAAAATAGGCAGTTGCAATATACCACTACAGCACTTGAAGAATTACAAAATAATTTTGAGCTAACTGACCCCTATATTAAATTCCGATATGATGAAACAATATCAAGATTCACTTTCTTCTCAGCCACTCATAAAACCTGGCCCAGAATAGATGCTTTTCTAATTTCCCAATCATTGCTTTCGAACAAACTAAATTATGTTGTATCACCTAGAACTAACTCAGACCATTGAAAAATCAGTCTCTTAATACATTTTCAAACATATAAACAAAATGTTCCCTATTTCAATAATTGGACATTAAATCCTAAAATCATTCAAAACCAAGAAACAGCACGGAAAATCCAGAATGTCACAACCCAACTTCAAAATTACTTTATTTCCACTCAAATCCCTTATGATATACAACGGGTGGCTGCCAAAGTGGTCATTAGGGGTATAATTATACAAAAATCTGCATTGTTCAAAAAAAGTGCAATGACTTTAAAAAGTAATTAGAAACTCAAATAAATATTGCTGAATTATAACTTCAGAAAAAATACTCTAGAGACCTGGAGGCAAAAGTAATAGACTGGCAAAAGCAATTACACAAACACTATCTAGAAAAATATCTCCCTGTTAGAATTAAGGTCAATATATCAGTATTCAGAATGGGCACAAATACCTTCAAAATTCCTAGTTAGACTAATTAACATAAAAATGGCCCACCGAGAAATAGTGTATGACGGACTGGTGAAGCACAAGGACCAAGATATTGTAGATGCTTTTGAAGACATATATAAGAAACTATACAACATAATCTTATCACCATCTACAGACAATTTTGGTGATTTTATACATAATATGAAATTTCCACAAATTACGGAAGATCAAAAAAAACTCCTAAAAGCACCCCTGCAACTAAACGAGATAAAAGCTGCAATAAACAAACTCAAACTGGGTAAATCCTCTGGGCCCGATCGCCACACCTCTGAATTTTATAAACTATTTATGGAACCTATTTCCAAAGTATTATTAAGAGTTTTCAACTTTATAATACAACATGGAATAACAGATAATTATTTAAATAACTCCAAAATAGTGCTAATTCCAAAACTAAATTCTGATGCAACAGATCCAGCAAACTATAGAGCAATAGCCCTGATAAATACTGACCTTAAGATCCTAGCTCATGTTATAGCAAATAGACTTAAGCAGACCTCCCAACCGTCCTGAATTACTCGTTTTTTTCCGAGTTTTGGGGTCCAAATGAAGGAGTGCCACGATTCCCGAGTGGCACCCCTTCATTTCCGATTTCTTTGCTTTTGTTTTTTTTATTTTTTAAATTTTCGCGCTGTCGGAGCTGACATCATCACATGCATGATGACGTCGGCTCCATCAGTACTACCAGCCAGTCGGAATTGAGCTCAAGGAGCTCACGTCATCATTTCTGGCTGGCTGCGAGCAGGCGGGAAGTGCCTTGCCAAGAATTTGAAAGAAGAGCACTACCAGCCAGTCGGTTATAAGGGAGGAATGCTGGATTTAAATCGGCTGCCATTTCGGACAGAAACGTAAGGGAAGAATGCTGGCTTTGAAATAAATCTGCTCGCTGCCACCGAGAGAAATGCTGGCTTTGCAAGAGACTTAACTGCTTTGCTAGGGAGAAATAAGAATGCTGTCTTCAAATCTGCTGCCGACTTTTGCTCTAGGTAAGGGTGTGTGTGCCACAGTATGAAGATTGCAATGGACTTATCTTTCCTAGGGATAATGCTGGCTTTAAATTTGCAGCTGATTCACTGTGGATTCCAAAATGATATTCCATTACATAAACATCTGACAAATGAAGCATTTTAAGAGCATATATATTGCGTTTAGTATTGTTACTTGATTTTTGTACAGCTTTTTTTTTTTTTTAAATTGCAGTCCTGTCATTTCCAGCTGATAATGATCTTTACCAGATTTATATGTAAGGTAGTCTCATGCTGAATGGGTATGTAACTTTAAGTAGAAGACCAGCATGGCTCAAGAAGTGTAAAGCAAGCACTTAACAGCATATGTAGAGTGTTAAAGAGTCTAATGCATATGAGAATTCAGTGATAAAGTGCCCAAACCCCAACAGCTGTGTAAACAGTGCAAAAAAAAATGCCACCAGCAAAGTGGATTCAGTTTGTCACAATGTTGCCATTATAATAACAATGAATTAGCAGAAAATTTGAATAATTATTTTACTACAATTCTATCATACAAGAAGTTTGCACATGTTGAACCTGTAGTTTAAAAAATATCAGAAGTTAATGCCTCATAACTGAAGAATAAATGGTTAAAAAAGCTTTTTTAATATTAAAAATATCTCTGAGGACCAGGATTTAATATCAGGTTGTTTCATATATAACATAAAAGATCAATTTAATCTTCTGTCACAACTATTGTTTTTGATAGCTGAAAGCCTGCCAATATAGTGACCACATATTAAAAAAAGGATCTTACAATGGCATTACTAGTTATTGTCCCATTGGTCTAATATCAATATTAAGTAAATGTTTTGAAAGTCAACATATAGTATGTTATATATGAAGAAAACATGTTAATTTTAATCAGTACTAAAAATGTTCTACATTTAGTAATCTTGACCAGTTTAACGCTAATGTTAATGAAGCACTGGGCAATGGCATCAGTGTTGGAGTGTTCTGTTTGGACTTATGCTGACATTTACTTTAGGTAAGGGTGTGTGTGCTGCCGCTGAGAGAAATGACTTAACTGCTTTGCTAGGGAGAATGCTGGCTTTAAATCTGCTGCTGTTTCGGACAGAAATGTAAGGGAAGATAGCTGCCTTTAAATCTGCTGCCACCAAGAGAAATGTTGACTTTGCAAGGGACTTAACTGCTTTGCTAGGGAGAATGCCTTCTTTAAATCTGCTGCCGACTTTTGCTCTGGGTAAGGGAGTGTGCGCCACTATAGGGAGATTGCAATGGACTTAACTTTGTTAGGGAGAATACTGGCTTTAAATCTGCTACCGTTTCACTGCTTTGCAATGGACAAATGCTTTAAATCTGCTGCTGTTTCACTGCTTTGCAAGGGAAGAATGCTTTAAATCTGCATGTGTGTGTGTCTGTGTGTGTCTGAAAATGCCCCCAATGTAATACACCTGGTGACTAGAGGAATTTAGGCTCAAACCCTGTACCTTTGGTACAGGGCAAAAAGAGCCTAAAGTCCCTAGCCACCACCATTTCTCAGCTTTGCCCAGATTTTTGTGCTAAGAGGTTGAGAGCTATGGTGAGAAGTGAATTCACTAAATGATAGCCATTAAGTTTCAGTCTTCCTATTGTTTAAACTGCTGATTTAGGATAGTGGTATATTGCACTGACTGTATTGTATAGTGTTCTGGGTTCAAGACTTGCCAGTAACATGCATGGTAGTAACACATTTTATTCTAGCAACTTCCCAAAATTATACAAGCAATGTTTAAAATGTGTCCTTGATAAGTCCTAGCCACCACCACTTGTGAGCTTTGTCCAGGACGTTTGTTTTAAGAGTTGAGAGCTATGGTGAGAAGTGAGAACTGAATTTGTACTCACCCATTATTGACTTTTGTCCAGGTTTTTTGTGCTAAGAGGTTGAGAGCTATGGTGAGAAGTGAGAACTGTATTCACTAAATGATAGCCAATGATTTAGCATAGTGGTATGTTGCACTGACTGTAGTATATAGTGTCCTGAGTTCAAGATTTGCCAGTAACTTGCATGGGGGGTAACAACATTTTATTCTAGCAACTTTCCAAAATTATACAAGCAATGTTTAAAATGTGTCCCTGGTTTTTGACCTTTTGCCCCCCCCTAAAAAAAACCCTGAAATTGAAAATAAGTGCTAGAAGCTGTGCAAGATGCCTATGGCTTATACTACTGTCATTTTGTTTATAGTTTGGGCGTGGAAGTAGTCTTTTATGATGGAAATGTTCTGAATTGGGCAGTTTTGTAATTATTGGTTCATGCATTTTCTTTCATTGCCTACAGTACAGCCTACTGGAAAAATGTTCTTTCATACAATAAATTTAAAATGTGCTCTAACAATTGCGCTGTATTATACAAGGAATATAACTTAATAAAAGTCAGGAAGGTGTATCAAAGAAAAGAACGCATGTATGTTTCTTGTTTTGTGTGCAAGGGGCCAGTGATTTGAAAACAAAAAGGTAATCTTTATCCACCACTGGCCAGATGCATTTTCTTTGGATGTAGTGCAGGTTTCAATGCTGTTTCAATGAATGTGAGTTCCAAGGGCAGAGAAGTTTTAATGTCAAGTCTGTTTCCATTGTGAGACAGTGTTGCTTTGTTTATCAGATGTCTGTTAGTGTTTGCGCATTGATGTGCTGCAAAATGTAAAAATAAAATCCAAATAATCATTGGAGAAGGAAAGCAGTATGCACACATTAGTGTTTATGGTAAATGAGGTGAAACGCGAAATAGCCAGGTAATGGGACATTGGAATAGCTGCAGGGGGACTCCGGTGCCATATTTTGTTTGTCTGTTCTTCAGTTTGTGTTCGAAAGTTGGTATCCCATAATTCCATCGGAGTGGGTGGGGTTACATAATTATGTATGCAAATTAGATGTTAATCAGCGTACAGATTTGTACCTATTTTTCATGGCCAGATTTTTGATGTTTCCAGGTAGAGAGGTATGGACTTAAGAATGTACTCCCCTCTAACATTTCCCAAGAACAAATGGGCTTTATGATAAACAGGCAAACAAGTGATAACACCCTCCTCTTAGATACCATTATCAGACTTCTTAACAGTGATAAATGCCCCAGATATGTCCTCACAACAGATCCAAAAGCTTTTGATAGAGTTAATTTACATTTCCTATTTAATATATTGCCTTTATATGGTTTTCCTCAGGAATTCATAAGGATAACTAAGGTTCTATATCAGAAAACTTCTACCACTATTCAGATAAATAAGCTCAAAATGAACCCTATACTATTATCCAATGGTACAAGACAAGGTTGCCCTCTTTCTCCATACCTCTTTAATCCTTATCTAGAACCTCTCCTTCTGTTTATTTCACAAAAAAACTTCCATCACATACCTAGAATCTATAATACAAATCTTATATTATTTGCTTTTGCTGATGACTTAAATATATATTTTCACCTTCCCACTTCTTCTTCTTCTTCTTCTTTCGGCTTTTTCCTGGTTAGGGGTCACCACAGTGGATCCTCTGTCTGCTCATGATTGGCAGTGGAGTTTTACGGTGTCGGGTTGCCAGCCCGGTGCCCAACCTTCCACAGAAGGCACACACATGCACACACTCACACCTAGGGCCAATTTAGAGTGTCCAATCAACCTACTGCATGTCTTTGGGATGTGGGAGGAAACCGGAGCACTGGAGGAAACCCATGAGACCACAGGGAGGACATGCAGACTCCACACAGAAGGCACCCCAACTTCCCACTACTGACCTCCCAAAAATACTTAAAGCTACAGATGAGTTCTCTGAAATCTCTAACTATAATTTAAATCTAAACAAATCCCACATATTTCCCATGAATCTTATAGGTCATAAGGAATTTTACTTTCCCATGAGTGAAATCAAGATAAATTGCCAGATAAAATACCTAGGAATAATATTTACTCCTGACTTTAAGGATATGATAAAGAATAATCTATTCTGTACATGGACCATTATTGAAAGTGATATCAATAGGTGGAAGAATATTAATATGTCATTACTCTCAAAAGCTAGTGTTGTTAAGATGAACCTTTTACCGAGAATACTCTTTCAACTAAATGCTACTTTTTCAAATATTCCCCCAAAAATCTTCCTTGATATAGAAAAAGCTATATCAAGATTCTTATGGTACCCCAAATCTACTAGAATTAAATATGACAAACTTGTACTTACCAAAGATAAAGGAGGATTGGGGTTACCTGATTTCAAACTCTATTATAGTATAATTACTGCTTACAGACTAATACAGATAAGCCATGACCAGTATGTAAATACCTGGACACCCTAATGGACCAAAATCTGGTCTGAACAACTGAAATCCCTTCGGTATAACAGCAAATCCCTACCATTTTTAAACCTAAATCAAAATGGCATATTCACGAAGAATATACACCTACTAATTAAATACATGATTCTTACTACACAGAAATTATTTAAATCATTGCAATTATTAGATGCTCTTGCCTTTATACAACCACTCCACCTAAATCCCAACCTACTAATAAACAATAAACCCTTAAATCTAACAAATTACCCTCTGATAAAAGATCTCACAGTATGGGAAATATACCAATGGAGAGAATACAATATAGAACAAATAAGATTAGAACTAAATCTTACTAAGAAATATACTGTTATTCTTACGCAAATCCATTATCACATAAATGCTAAACTTAGTAAATCTAACACTAGAAAACCTCGAGATGAAAGGGAAAACAATTTCTAGGACATATAAACGTGTAATGAACATAAAACACTAAAATTATCTATTATTTTCAAACTATTGGCAAGAAAAAAAAACAATCTCTGACAGAAGAAAATAAGAGAATGGCCATTGAGAATACAATAAAATTCATTCCTTTTAAGAAGCTGCTATGTACACAAATTATGATAAATAATGTATACTGTACTCCATCAAAACTAAATAAGTTCAATTCCAACTTCTCGCCTATATGTCTGCAGTGCCCAAACCAAACTGCTGATATTCTCCATGTCATGTGGAAATGTAACAAGGTACACAACCTATGGTGCTCTTTAAGAGCTAGGTTAGAGAAGATGGGATATGAAAAATCAGCCCTGTCATGGGAGACAGCTATATTGCACATTAACATGACTCAACTTCAAAAAATAAAAAATGTCCTTACCATGATGTGTGCCCTTATTAAATTGTATATCACTAAAAATTGGAATGTCACATCTCCAATTACATGGTAAGGCTTTAGCAACCTTGCTATTAAATATATCTCATCTCAAAAACTAGTTTATACAAAAACAAAAAAAGAAACACTATTATCAGAAATATTGGGGTTACTTACTAGATGTAATTCTTAACAAAGAAAGATAATCTGTACACTGACAGGATAAGACAAATTTATCTTATGCAATATCTGCATTATAACCAGTTTTTAGTTTTGCTTTTTTTTTCTCTTCTTTCCCTTTTTCCTCTTTATATATCTAATTGTATTCCCTAATTACATTAAGTGTAATAAGTGGTTGAATTTCTATATTTATCTTCTTCATAAAATATGTCCCTTGTACTATCCCTCACTTTCTTAAGTGATGTTAAAAACCTTTTATACTCCATTTGATGATGTAGTGACTTCTATTGTATATAGTGTATATATATTTCTTGTGTTATTAGTTTTTTGAGTGTTTCCTTTTTGTATGTACTGTTTGTTTTGTGTTTTTGATTGGATGTATCACTGTTAATATCTGCAAATTCAAATAAAGAGATTTTGAAAAAAAAATGTCTGAAAATAAATAAATAAATAAATAAATAAAGGTCTAAGTTATGTTCCCATTTGTTTGTGGCTGATCAGGTGTCTTTATTCCAATCTGCTGTCTTCAAAGATTTACATTACAACTTTAATGGGAATAACAGCTGTCATCATAATCTCTCTAGGGTTGAAAAATCAGCTTTGGAGGATTTGAAAAATAATAAAGATCTGGTCATATCATCAGCTAACAAAGGGGGAGCAGTAGTAGTTATGAATTGGGATAGCTACTACCAGGAATCACAGAGATAGCTGGGGGATGCCAGGCACTATATCCCCATGCCCCTTGATCCAAGTAATAAATTTAAAGTTGAAATTGATCGATTTATATCCCAGGCACAACAGGAAGGTATTACTCAGTCGGATGTATAACATCTTACGGTTTAGGATCCTAGATCACAATAAATTTATTTCTTACCCAAAATACATAAGGATCCTCATTGTTCACTAGGAAGGCCAATTGTCTCAGGGAGAGGGAGTTTAACTGAGCCCTTGTCTGAATTTCTCACTCTTTATTTAAAACCTCTCCTGGTTTATATCAGATCACATATCCAAGATACCACCCAATTTCTTGGTATCGTCTCCAATACTCAGTTGGAACCAGGTTGGCTTCTCTGCACACTAGATGTGACTGCCTTATACACCAATATTCCCCACTGGGCAGGATTAATGGCCCTGCAATATTGGTTAGATCTAAGGGCTTTGTATCCACCTGGCTTCAACACTCTTTTAGTCTGTATGACTGAACATGTCCTTGCAAAAAATGTGTTTTACTTTCACTGACAATGTTATTGGCAGTCACAGGGAATGGCAATGGGGGCATCTTTTGCCCCGATATATGCAGATTTACTTATGGCCTACCTGGAGACCGAACTGATCTATAATTCCAATCATAACATCTTTTTGGATGAAATAGACATTTGGAGACGATACCTGGATGATTGCTGGTTGGTATGGAAGGCAGATGTGCCGTATTGCAGTTTGTGGAATATCTTAACCAAAATAAATGGGGAAATGAATTCAAGGTAAATTTTGATCTTAAGCAGATTACTTTCCTGGATGTGACCATCACCAGAAATGAGGATAATACTTTGAGTACACAGATCTATAGGAAATATCCCCAGTATAATTCTTTATTTCATGCCAGTAGTCTTCATCTGCCTCACGTGATACACAGCATCCTTAAATCTCAATTTTTGAGAATAAAACACATCTGTTCTGATAATAACACCTTCCTTAAATACAAGTTGGATTTGGCAAAACCATTTTTACAACAGGGGCTATCAAGCAGGTAATATTGCCATGGCTAGCAATTTGGCCTCTATACAGGCTAGGGAGAAACTTTTGCAATATAAAAACAAGGACCGGATATCACAAGGTCAAGATGTTTTGAGAATGGTCACTACATATGGACACAACACCAAACCTTTTATGGATATCATTCAGAAACATTGGAACATTTTGTTAGCAGACCCAAAATCAGCATCTAAGGTAGGCCAGAGATGTTTTTTTTCTCCTTTAGATGTGGTAAAACTTTGAGCTGAATTTTGAGCCATTATAAACATACGTCCCAGGTTCTAGTTGGACATACACAACACACACTTATGGGTGATAAGTTATATGGTACATACCCATGTGGTCATTGTACACACTGTGCCAGGGTTTTCAAAATTAAGGAATTCACCAGTCCTAACACTAACAAAGTTTTTGATATAAGGTTTTTGGCCAACTGTGGTTCGGATTGGGTAGTCTATTTGGCCTCCTGTCACTGTTCAGCCTTTTATGTTGGCCAAACATCCAGACCATTATGCATTAGAATTTCTGAACATATTAGTGACATAAGGAACCACAAACCTTCTAGTGCACTTTATAAACATACACTTAAGCACCCTTCCGCTTCTTTTCACTTTACAGTTATTGACAAGGTTACAAGGGACAGATCCCATAAAACTTGACCAAGTATGGAAAGTAAAAACACAATAACCAAAGAAAATGAATAGCCAGGAATCCAAACAACTGGATGAATTAATACATTTAATCCAAAGTTAAGCACTTTCTTCCCTGTACAGATAAGGGACTTCCTCAGAACAAATGATTGATTTTTAACATTTATTCTGAGGAAGTCCCTTATCTATACAGGGAAGAAAGCACTTAACTTTGAATTAAATTTATTCATTCATTCAGTTGTTTGGATTCCTGGCTATTCATTTTCTTTGGTTACAGATCCCATAAAAGCGGTTGGTGTACTATTTTAAACAACCAAGAAAGAAAATGGATAATTAAATTGGGTGGTCTTTTTAGCCCTGGCTTGAATGAACATCTCTAATATATTTGCTATAGGAATCCACTGACTATTAGTGTTTTGTTGTATATCTGTTTAATATTTTCCTAATAGGAATTTATTATGTACTAATTATTTAATTGGCATGTGCTATTTAAATCACTGTTCTGATGTGAATCTTGTTATTTCTAGTTGGATGTAGGCACTAAAGAAGGCTTATACAGCCGAAACCGGTTTGCTTATTTATTACATGGCACGTTTGTGCTGACATGGGGTGTTTTACACTCCCAAGTCGATTTGAAATGTTTATTTATTAAATTTATATTTTTTGCCAACTTCCATTGGTGCTGGCCCTTTATTTTGGTTTGGGTTTGTGCTTTTTTGGGCCTTGGCACCTGCCATACTTGTGAGGAGTTCTGTCTATGGCTTTGTCCACCCCATAGTGCCATTTTTAGGCAATGCCAAATTGACAAATCTAGTAAAGTAGCAAAATCAGTTCAACAGAACCTCAAGGCATTACTGTGCAATGCCAGGAACCTAAATAAAGAAAAACTTATACTCCCTCCAAGCCCTCCTTACACTCTTGAATAAAAAAACTGCACTCCCTCCAAGCCCTCCTCACACTCTTGAATATAGATATCTATGCAGTTACCAAGACATGGTTTTAAATGGCAAAGAGTACCCTGGCAGTGCAAGGCTTCAGTGCTTTCCTCACTTTTAGACCAGTAGTTGCACACAGAAGGGTTAAAGGTGGAGGTGTCTCAATATACATCAGTAACAAACATATCTCTAGGCTGGTAAAACAGGATGACATGCTGGAGTTCCTTCATGTGCATATCACTACAGACAAAATCCTGTACCATATCCTAGCCAGCAACACGTCACCCTCCATATCCCAAGAAGCTCACAATGCATACTTGGACCTACTGGAGACACCATCTAACCTAACACCCTAGTCAGTTCCAACTTTGCTTCTCTTTCACCTCCAATCATTCCCAATAATGCCCTTGAACATAAATCATCCAACTGTAACTAGGGAGCATGTACTGGCTTAGTCACTAAAGCCCAGAACACAGCCTCAGTGGGCCATGAAAACATTCCAGGATCCATCCTGAATACTCCAAAATACATCTTAGCAGGACCCTTGGAGTCATTATTTAACTATAATTTTAAACAGGCTTTGTGCCACGTGAATGGAGGACTGCGACAATCAACTTCCTTCATGATGGAGGACCTTCAACAGACCCTGGAAACTACAGACCTATTAGTCTGCCTAGTATTATTTGCAAAGCCATAGAAAGCATTACCACAGAAATTATCAACAAGGACATAGCAGACCTCCAGCTACTGGATTGATCCCAATTTGGCTTTGTCAAAGGAAGGTCATGCTTACTGAATCTGATAGATTTCTTTGAAAAGGTCACTAAGGCAATGGATGTGGAGAAAACTGTGCATACTGCTGTCTAGGTCTGCCTAAGGAACTTGATACAATACCCAACTCGGACATTGTCAACAAACTTATGGAACTAGGTATAAACCCCTTTATAAAATTCTGGACAGCTGGCTTACTCACTTATAGGACCCAGGGGGTTAGAATAAGTAAGGCCACCTGCACAAAGAGGCCGGTCACCAGTGGAGCCCCCAAGCCTCTGTGCTAGGGGCACTCCTCTTTGGCATCTACTTCTTGGATGTCAAAGCATGTGTCAAAGGCCTTTGGCTAACCAACATCACAGATGCAAACTGGAAATAGTCAATGAATCCCTCCAAGATGAGAACACCCTTCAGGAAGTTCAAATACAGAAAAATTTTTCATGCCAAAGCCATGGTTTAAAGCTGAATACCAAGAAATGCATTATAGCACTTTTTGGTAAGTCTGCCATCCCAGGTAACTCTGTCATCAATAAAATGCCCTTAACTCATTACATCCGTGTTATGCCTCCAGGTGCATCTGTAATTAACTCCTACAGATGCTTCTAAGCATCAAATATTGCATGTTCATATTTGCATCAATAATTCCAAAACCATGCCATGTACAAAGCTTTAAAATATTTCATCTTAAAGCTTACATAGTGGCAAATTCAACTACATTAATATTTGACCTTTGTGTAGTGTAGCTAAATAGATATTAACTGTTGCTTTTTATAATATTAATTTATATAGATATAATTTGCATATTTTTCTAAATGTCTCAACAACCAAGTAGCGCAGACAGAACTCCTTAGCCTCATATGAATGCTCTCAACTAGATGAATAAAAGTCTGCTGACAGTATCCCCCGGATTCTGCAAGCCCTGCACGGTGTGCAGGACTAGTGCAGGAGCTCCAGCAGGCAATATGTCTGCCATGCAATCCAGGAATAACCTGCAGGGATGTGCACGAGTGCTCCTGCACTAGTCCTGCACAGATTCAGCCCCTGTATACAAATTACCTCATTTTCAGGAGAAATTCATGCAAATTACGTGAATTTGTGATCCAGGAAGCTGGAAACTGGCTGTGCAGGACTAGTGTAATCTGCAGAAATGTACTCCGCCAGTGACAGAGTACATTTCTTCAAATTGCCATTAGCATGGACAACATTTGCAAAAATAAAAAAAAAATCAACTTTTTTTTTTTAGCCAACCTCAGCTGTTTAAGCATAGGGCAGTGGCGCACAAATGGGATCGGCCGGAAAATAAGAAGAAAAAAAAAAATAAGCATTCTAACCAAAATCACTATTTTGACATTATACCCAATGGCAGGCAGAAGACAACATGGCCAGGGAATAGTGGTTGCTAAGGGGGAGGCTCAGTGTGGGACATGTAACTATGCATCGGCAGGCAATCCTATGCAAATGATGGGAATGATACTGAATCCCAGATTTCCCCTGCATGCTAGTCAGCAACCAACAGTTTAAGAGCAGTTATAGCTTGGTGCAAGCCTAGGACTTAGCTGACATCATAAGGGGTGTGTGTCAGGCATACTGTAAGCAGATTGGAGCCCTGTGGCTCGGGTTTACTCCTGGCTTAGCAGAGCTAAACAAGGGTGTGTGTCTGAGGCTGCCTAGCACTCTGTACATTGCCTAAGTGGGTTTAAAGGGAAAAAAAGTAAACCAGGAAATAGCAGCTCTGTGCACATTTGAGCACTGTGTTTGCGGGGTGGGCCCCCAGGCGTAAACAGGAAGACAATGGGAAGGGAAAACAGCAGTAGGAAGGTAAAGTAGGAGAACTAGCATAACTGGCAGGTGAAATGTATCAGAATCAGCCAATTACACAGGCAGCAGGGCAGCCCAGCCCAGAACACTACTATAAACTATGCAAACACCTTTCCCTCTGTTTTTCCCACATACTCTATACAACCAAAGTATACAAGTGAGGACATTTTAACAAACAAAGACAACAGAATGATAGGGGCTGCAGCAGCTATCAGACATCAACATGTGGAAGAGGCTGAGGGTGGTGAGGATGAGAATGCTGTTGACCAACCCACAGTGAGGAGGTGGAGAAGGGTGTACAGACCCAGGGTAACTTACCAGGGACTACATGAGCTGGAGATAGTGGAGCGCTATAGGGTGGACAAGGACCTCCTACAGCAAATTGTTGAGCTGTGCTGGCCATGCCTGACACACAGAATTAACAGAGGGGAACCCATCCCAGTGGATACCAAGGTATGTGTAGGCCTAGGAATACTAGCCACAGGTACCTCCTAAAGCCCAAGTGGGGATATCATGGGGATCTCACAGGCATCACCATCCAGATTATTCCACCAGTTCCTGGATGCTATGTCAGCACATGCCGGTGAGCACATATATTTCCTCAACACCAGTGAGGTGTTGGCCAGCAATATGCGTCCCTTCCACTAAATAGCAGAATACCCTGAGGTGGTGGGTGCTATAGACTGCACACACACATAGGCATCAAAGCACCACCCAGTGAGCGGGGTAGGGTCTACATCAACCACAAGGGCTTCCCCTCCATCAACTGCCAGGTTATGTGTGATGCCCAGGGCATTATAATGAATGTGTCTGCTGGCTGCCCTGGAAGCTATTACAATTCCCACATCTGGCATCTGATGCAGCTGTACCAGAGATTTGCAAATGGGGACATCCCTTATGGTCACCTAGTGGGGGATGCTGGTTATGCACTGGAGCTGTGGCTGATGAGACCCATCAGAAAAGCACACAAACCCGAACAAGAACACCATAATGAGGCACACGCACAGACCAGAATCATAATAGAGCATGTGTCTGGGATGCTCAAGTCACGGTGCCAGTGCCTGGACACATCTGGTGAAGCCTTGCAGTACTCACCAGCTACATGTACCCAAATTGTTATCTTATGTGTCATGCTACACAATATGATCCTGCAGAAACAGCTGCAGCAGGAATAGCATGGGGCAGGGCCACACAGCCCCCCACCAATGCCAAGGCCTGCACAGGCAAAGAGTGACTCAGAGGAGGAACAACCTAAGCCTGCCCCAGTAGGCAGATGGAGGCATGCCCAGTATGCTATGGCCTTGGCAAAGAGGCAACGCATAGCACATACACTGACACAGCAGGGACCAAGGAAATGACACCTCTCTCTGACTCTCACATGCAGTAAAAAGGATGCCAAACATGTCACTACCTGTGCTCAACCATGTATAGGGAGTGTACTATGCACATCTGACATAGGCAGCACCCAGCACCATCCTCAATACTGGCACACCCACAAGGTAAGTCACTCCCCTTACCGCTTACTGATTGGAGTACTATGTATAGTTACTTGTATCTATGGTATGGATGTGAGCATGTAAGGGAATCGGGTGGCTGAATAGGATGCCAGCAGATAGTAGACACCTATAGTGGCAACATGAGATCTGTAACAAATACGGGTGTCACCATAGTAGCCAGTATTAAACATGTTGACAAAACTCACTGCAGGAAATGTGCTGGGCCACATGTGTCCATATGACACACACATGCCAGTCAGGGAGGTTCAGATACCAAACAGCAGTCACAAACAGCAAGACAGGTGTAGCCAAACACAAACAAAGGCTGTGCTAAGGCCACTGAATAATGCCTATGGGTAGCTCCCCCCCAGGCCTACACAGACAGACCACATCAGTTCAGGCAACGGGATGTTAGTTCTGAAGGGTAGGAAGTCAGAAACCAATATGTAGGTCAATCAAACGTAGGACCTGTAGTACACTGACATGCCTCTAGTCAGCATGATAGGTTAGAAAACAGAATGAAATGGAGTACCTGACATACCAGTACAGTCATAGCAAATGTGTACAAGTGTTAGGTGTGCACCCCTCCTAATCCTGTGTAGCAATGTAGAAACAGTCAGGTGTGCCCCCCATAGCCTATGTAGACATATAGTAAAGGTCAGGTGCCCCCCAATCCTATGTAGAAATGTAGTAACAGTCAGGCGTGCCCCCAATCCTATGTAGACATGTAGTAACAGTCAGGGTGTGCCCCCCCAATCCTGTATAACAATGTAGAAACAGTCAGGTGTACCCCCCCCTTAGCCTATGTAGACAGTAGTAACAGTCAGGTGTGCCCACCCCAATCCTACGTAGACATGTAGTAACAGTCAGGTGTGCCCCCACATCCTGTGTAGCAATGTAGAAACAGTCAGGTGTGCCCCCCATAACCTGTGTAGACATGTAGTAACAGTCAGGTGCCCCCAATCCTATGTAGAAATGTATTAACAGTCAGGTGTGCCCCCCATCCTATGTAGACATGTATTAACAGTCAGGTGTGCCCCCCAATCCAGTGTAGCAATGTATAAGCAGTCAGGTGTGCCCCCCATAGCCTATGTAGACAGTAGTAACAGTCAGGTGTGCCCCCAGTCCTACGTAGACATGTTGTAACAGTCAGGTGTACCCCCATTCTGTGTAGAAATGTAGAAACAGTCAGATGTGCCCCACCAACCCTACTTAGACATGTAGTAACAGTCAGGTTTGCCCCCCCCCAATTCTATATAGAAATGTAGTAACTGTCTGGTGTGCCCCCCAAACCAATGTACACACGATGTAACAGTCAGGTGTGCCCCCCAATCCGATGTAGAAATGTAGTAACAGTCAGGTGTGCCCCCCAATCCTGTATAGCAATGTAGAAACAGTCAGGTGTACCCCTATATCCTATGAAGACATGTAGTAACAGTTAGGCTTGCCCCCCCAATCCTATGTAGAAATGTAGTAACATGTATGTGCAGGTATAATAACAGTGGACCACAGATGCCCAGAGGTGACCAATGTAGCAGGATAGATTGTAGCATTTGTACAATATGCAGGTATGTGTGTGTGTGTGTCAGGTTGTTGTGTGTTTCATATTGTGTGAGAGTGGTCAGTATGTATGCATGTTTAGGTATGATCTGGTAGCCATTGCCCACTACTGCCGATGACAGGGCCAAGTCCTCACAATTGCAGTGCCAAAGGCAATTCCCACCAGTATAACACATGCTAGCAATAAGCCATTGTAAATGTATGGTGGTAATATGTGTCACCATCTGAAAGATTGACATGGCATGGCTGTTGGGCTAGATTTACAAGCAGTACACCGGGGAAAGTACCCCAGACATACAGTATATAATGTATAGCTGTAAAATGGACACACCCTTGGAATTGTACATACAGGTATGCATCACATTATCTGGGCCTGTAGTAGGGAATACTGGTGTAGTCTGCCCGAACACTTACAGATCACAAAGGTGGTAGGACTGATGTATTGGGAAACAGCTGCTGTACTTGCACATGCCACCATAACTGGAATGCCCCATGCATATTTGTGCATCAGATGCAAGTAGTGTCCATAGCACACATGCACCCAGCTCACCCAAACACCACCCACAGGTACCTCTCTGGTCGTGTCCCTGCTGTTGGGAATGGGTACAATATGACCCTCACCTGTATATGGCAATAGTGACAGAATGCAGCATGCAGTGCAGGTATCCCATGCAGGTATGTCCCTAGCTGTAGGTAGCACTCTGTCAGCATTCACACCACCTAATCAGTACTGATAGAAAGTATTGGCATGAACACCTAGCACACCTAACCTGTCACCCCAGGGGAATATACTGTATGGTGGTCTGGGACTGTAGGATTGACAGAATGCAATGGCCTGCCACAGCTGGCCTGCATCACCACCAAATGGCCTACAGGCCTCTGCCAAAGGCCTGTGTCTCACATGTACTGCCAATGCATGTTATGTCATGGACACCCACATAACAACATAACACACTCCACATAAGCCACATGCAAGGACATGTGAACAAACCACAGTAACATGTGCACCATGTCCCACTGCATAAACTGTGGACCAACACTGAAACACAGCTGTGATGAGGTGATAATCTTAGGGAAAGTATCAGAGATTGTATGCATAATGTATGGCAGAGGATAGAATAATAGAGGTGGGGTGGGGGCATGGTCAGCATGGAATGTGCAAGGTCCGACACACAGCTGTGTGTACACACTATCCCTGGCTGCAAACACATAAATGGGTGGCTACAAACCTACCTGTACACCACAGTAGGGGTAATGTCCTGACTCATGGCCCCTGCCTCTGGGTAACCTGTGTGAATCTGTACAGCTGTGAGGTATTGCCACAACAAGTTAAGGCCATGCTGTCATGTCAATGGATGTACAAGTATGGGATCCTCTACCAGCACTGTACAGCTGCATTCACCTTTGTTTCCCAGGACATCACTGTGAGCAAGAATGTCCACATGACAGTACTTGAGGACATAAAACATCACAGTGTGTAACAGTACACATGTCTGAATATCTCTGCTAACACCAGTACCATGTAGCAGAAGCAGCACAGACACAATCACCTACAGTACACACTATCCCTTGCACAGATTGTCCCATTTTGCCAAATTATCTATGGCTACCCTGCAGAAATAGTTTGCTACCTGTAGGTGTACAACACAAAGGTCTGCACTGTAGTACAAATGACCTGGAATGGATCCACACATTTGGTACAGAAGGGCATACTGGGCATGCTCACACACTTAGAGAAATGAAGGCAATGTCAGACAACAACATACTGAAAGGTCATACTGGGCATGCTCACACACTTAATGAAGCCCATGTCTGCAAACAACAGTGGACCATACATATCTGACTGTTGCAGATGTTAGTGCATACACTCCTCAGTATGCACCAGCCATGCTTTGCACACGGTTTACTATCAAAAATTTGAAGCGAACTCGGTCGACTCCACTTCCATCGAGAATCGGAATGTTGAAATCGGCAATGTCGAATGCCGATATTGCCGAACTACAAACCTCACCTCTATCTTGACCCATGTTAAAACCTGTCCGTAGGTCAAATTTGGTTTGTGATTCGGCAATCTCGGTGTTCAACTATATGCGTTTCAAATTCTTTCGGTTGACCATATGTGGGTCGACTGAGTTTGCTTTGAATTTTTGATAGTAAACCTTTGCACACACAGTGGATAGGAATACAAACATATATCCAAGGACATCACACTATAACAAGCCAAAAGTAGACATACATAGATGTGTGGAAGAGAGTGACTGTGACAAAGAGCCATCCATCATGAGGCCTATCCCACCCAGCACACAGCAAATGGCTACAACCACATGATGTGTAAATGTCACTCACTGTAGAAATTAGCCACTGGTATCCATCAGCATTACAGACTATGTGATGCAAGTGCTAGCTGTGCAACATGACTGTACAAGGCAGTAGTCATCTAGCAGCTGTATACATGTACCTGCGGAATATAACCCTGCATGTGCTTGCATGTTGTGTGTCAACCTCTAGATGAATGGCTTATGGCCCATGCACACACACTGCCCTCCCCATAGCCCTACTATGACAAGCCTGCTGATGTCATCCACTTTGAAATATACCTTTAGGAATAGAGAAACCTAGTAATCTCTGTGGCATGTCCTAATACTATGTAATGCTGAAGTGTGACAAACTTGATAAGTAGAATTTCTAATCCCAGATGTGGCAATTGTGTGTGTGTGCCTCTGTCTGTGTAGGAAGTAATCCTTTTTATGCTAGTCGCACTCACTACAATTCAGATGTCCTACATAGGCAAGGCTGCTGAAGTCATTCATTATGAAATACACCTTTGGGAAAGTTGTAGCTAGTAATCTCTGTGACGCTTCCTATAACTGTGCAATGCTGTAGTGTGATACCCTGGTTAGGTAGGTGTTCTAATTCCAGACATGGCAACTGGTGTGTGTTTTCGTGTCTTTGTCTGTGTAGGGAGCAATGCTTTTTATGCTAATCACACTCGCTACAATTCAAATGTCCTACTTTGGCAAGGCTGCTGATGTCATTCACTGTGAAATACACCTTTGGGAAAGGTATAGCCTAGTAATCTCTGTGGCACGTCCTATAACAGTGTAATGCTGGAATATGATATAGTACTCTGGTAGGGGTTCTATTCCCACACATGGCAAGTGTGGATGTTTGTGTGTGTGTTACTATGTCTGTGTAGGGAGCAATGCTTTTTAGGCTAGTCACACTCACTACAGATCAAGGGTGGCCACGGTGGTGCAGCGGTTAGCGTTGTCACCTCACAGCAAGAGGTTCTCTGGTTCAATCCTTGGCTGGGGTGACTTCTGTGTGGAGTCTGCATGTCCTCCCTGTGGTTGCGTGGGTTTCCTCTGGGTGCTCCGGTTTCCTCCCACATCCCAAAGATATGCTGTAGGTGGATTGGACACTCTTAACTGGCCCTAGGTGTGAGTGCATGCATGTGTGTGCCTTCCGTCGAAGGTTGGGCACCAGGCTGGCAACTCAGCACCATAAAACTCCACTGCCAATCATGAGTGGACAGATGATCCGCTGTGGCGACCCCTAACCGGGAAAAGACGGAAGAAGAAGGAGAAGAAGACACTCACTACAGATGAAATGCCCTATTTTGGCAAGGCTGTTGATGTCATTCACTGTGAAATACACCTTTGAGAAAGCTGTAGCCCAGTAATCTCAGTGGTGTGTCCTATAAAAGCGAAATGCTATAGTGTGATGTAGTACTCTGGTAGGGGTTCAATTCCCACACATGGCAAGTGTGGTTGTTTGTGTGTGTGTTTCTATGTCTGTGTAGGGAGCAATGCTTTTTAGGCTAGTCACACACACTACAGATCAAATGCCCTACTTTGGCAAGGCTGCTGATGTCATTCACTGTGAAATGCACCTTTGAGAAAACTGGAAACCTGTAATCTCCATGGCGTGTCCTATAACAATGTAATGTTGTAGTGTAATAAAGTACTCTGGTAGGGGTTCAATTCCCACACATGGCAAGTGTGGTTGTTTGAGCGTGTGTTTCTTTGTCTGTATAGGGAGCAATGCTTTTTATGCTAGTCACACTCACTACAGATCAAATGCCCTACTTTGGGAAGGCTACTGATGTCATTCACTGTGAAATACACCTTTGGGGAAGGAGTACACCAGTAACCTCCATGGTGCATCCTCTACCTGTGTTGTGCTGTAGTGTAATAAACTGTTTAGGTAGGAGTTCTAATCTCAGACATGGCAAGTGTGTCTGTGTTTGTCATTCGTATCCTGTGTGGAGGTGGCCTTGAGTGTCTAAAAAATGGACTCATTGTGTAGCGGGTTTTGCAAATTACTTATATGGTGGCCTTATTATATGTCACAATGTCCACTGTACACGGATAACAAATGTGAAATAGCTGAGAGGCTGGAGTGCCAATCCATACCCCTACATGTGACATCAAGGCCTGGCGAACAAAGTTAGCAACCCTTGTATTACCCAAAGAACAGTCTCAACCCACGTCTCATACAAAAACATACTTGCCTAGGTAACAACCGCTATGGTGGTAGTACCCATATTGCCCACTGATAGTAACCATGGTGTGACTGCAGTGGACTACAAAGGGCATGGCACCCAGTCCATCAGTACAATAGGCACGTACATGCAGACAGTGCACCTTCACTATGTTCCCCACTGGACACCTGCAACACCTGTGGTGCCATCAAATGTGACCCACAAAGGACATACCATGTCTTAAACACATGCCCTGTATGGACAGATGCCACTGACACCAGGGAATACCTGTATCATGCTATCATTGTAGGTGCAGGGTCAAACTGCTGTCCATTACCTGTTCCCATCACATGAGGCCAGGACTGGCACATCTGATGATAACAATCTGTGTACACAACATGGGTCAGACACCCCAGGTACAGTTCCACATGTCACTGTACATGCATATGGGAAATGTGCACATCCCAGACACAGTCCATGTCATGGACTAAAGAACACATACATGGAAAGCAATACACAGCAATGGCCACACACACTAGTTACCCAGGTGACTGGATGGTGAATACAATACCCACCTGTGTGGGCCAATCCAGACACTACACCCCTGAGCCACACTGCAGACCATTGTCATGTGGCCTGATGCCAAGGTATAACCATCACCTAGCTTTGTATAGCCTTCTGGCACAGTCAGTCACTACACACTCGTGAAGCAATGCACCCATGCATGTCAGTACTGGCACCCTGTGTCTGTGTGTGTGTGTGTTGTATGATGCTGCTGACCACATTCCCACTCACTACAACCCCCATTGACATACTGAAGCATGCTGTCTGATGTCAGATACCACCACATACCCTTTGCCCATATAACCTCTGGATTACCACTGTGGTGCATGTGATACCTGAACAGTAATCTATTGTGGCAAACTAACTGGTGAGGAGGTGTATTCCTGACCCTGCAAGTGTGTCAATGTGTGTGGGTCCCTGAGAAAGTGTGGCTGTGTCGATGCTCACACCTGGTCATGCAGACAGGCACATGTACTACACCTACCATATCACTACCATATCACTGTTGCAGATGTCACTCACCATCACATATACGTTTAGAGAGTTCCTCAACATGCAAGTTATGTGGCGCATCCAATAACTTCATAGACATGTGATAACAATACTCAGTCAGGGGGTTGATACCCAGTACTGGTAGGTGTGTGACACAAACATGCTTAGGTTGTACTCTCCCACCCCCTCCCTGACCTATCTTTGCCTCTATCTGCCACTCTTACTCCCTCTGTGGTGGATGTGGAGACGTACACCTGCTTTGCTTAAGTAGCAGCATGTGTTTTGTAACTGATGCTCATGATCAGCTGATGACCTCTGCACAAATTGCAGCCCTCCTCTAGCTGATTGCATGTGGAACAGCTTTGGTAACATTCCCATAGCCAATTGCATGGAAGCACACTCCAATATCTAGGAACATCATGTTGGTGTTGAGCCTTTTCATTCACTATGAGCAGGACCTAGATCTGTTGATTGGCAAACAGCATCACAGATGGATTTGAGATTTACCTCTAACACCATACACTGTGGAAACAGGCCAACACACAGGAGGGGGGATGTGTCTGACATGACTACAGAATGTAAGTGTCGTTATTCTGCATTTGGAGTAATGTTGGTTTAACAGGATGTGTGTGGATATGGCTGGTCTACATGTTTTAATACTTGTCATGACAGTGCTATGTTTCTGTGGAAACACCCATCTGTAGGGCCATCTGCAGTCTGGGCAGTGTGTGGTGTCTTTTGTTTCTTGTGTTACTCACAGAGCACCTATCTGTGAACTGCAGAAGCACAGTGTGAGAAGTGCAGACAGTACATGGTGACAAGCATGAGAGTTTCTAACTTCATATCCCTCATAGGACATATGTCACAACAAACCCTGTTACAACAGTAAATGTATGAGGTTATCACAGCAACATGTCAATATTTGCCCTGGGTTTGTGCCTCTAGCCACAGCTCTGTCAACCTGTGTACATATGTCATGCGGTAAGAGATGCATATGTTCTGTACACCATAATTTAGTAACATTATATCTGATAACAAGCTAGTGAGATATCAGACTGTGACATGTGTTATGTATAGTAGGGGTTATCTTTGATGACATAGCCTGGGTATTATGTTGTGTGTACAGTACTGATGTCTGTGTACTTATGGTGATTGTCAACAGTGTGTGTATTGTGAATATGTACCTTGGCCTGTGAACAGACTGTGGTAGATGTCATTGTTCTTGGTCCTGTTTATTTATTTTTATTTTATTTTACATTTTTTAACTGGGAAATTCCGACTGGACCAGGTCCATTTTCAGTGGAGGCCCGGGGAGAAAAGCTCCAACATCAAGTTATACAAATACAGTACATCCAGCATAATACATCTGATATTACATGCTGCTCCACAGTATGTTACCCTATTGGCTTAAATGTTTGTAGGGCCAAACACACACATGTCACATACCACAGACAGGCATCGGACCACACTGTGTAGTGGTCCAGTTTATGAGAATGGTGTTGATCAGATAGTCCATATACTGTAATATTATGCTAGCTACCATATGTGGCTGTGTTCACATTGCTTGTGGTTATGCACTTTCACACAGGTGTCTGTTACTCTGTGCTGTGACATGCCTGTAGAGCCTGCTATATATGCAGGTACATGTGTATTCCCCCATAAGAAATGCAGGCCAGTGTTGTGGCAGTCTGCCTGTAGCCTGCACAGTGCTTTGTTACATGCCTAGCAGCTTAGTGTACTTACCCAGTGTGATGTTATGTCCAGATACTTGCCAGATGTACTGCTGCCAGGCCACCATAACAGTCATGTATGTCAGACAAAGCAGTGGGATGCTGTACAGATGTATGTCACTAACTAGTGGGTATTATGTGGCCATGGCACCTCTCTACCAGTGGTTAGTATGTGTCAAGACAGACAGGGGTGTGTGAATACATAACCTATGGGGCAAATGTATACCAGTGTTTATGTGATATAACCATCTACATGGCTGTTAACATCCACATTGTCAGGCTTGGTCCACATGTCATGCATTAAGGGGTTCTGTCTATACCTCTGGACTAGTAAGGCAGAAAAACAGAATTTGAACGACCAAATGTACTTGCACAGCTGTTACAATCCCCCTTGACCCGAGAAGGAGAGGCAAATGTTATTTTTCTAAACCACTCTTTTTATTACGATAACACAAGTTGCTTCAAATGCTGCTGTACATAATCCAATGCTATGAGGTTAAGCGCTTTCATCTGATATAATCAGATTTCATCAGAACCTCTTACAAGTGAACAATCACAGTTTAAATACCCACTTTGGTGCCTTTTTTGATTAATTAGCCACAGCACATGGTTTTGATACAGACTCAACAATTCTCCTATACTTAACAATACTTAATACTTAATACTAATACATGTTTACTAGTCCTAAACATATATAAAGGAACATAATGAACTTGTATATGAATTGAATTGTAGTATAATAACTTAATAACTTATTTTATATAACCTGTGTTTTCTATAGAATTTGCACAATTAATACTAAATCAAAATGTATAGAAATAATGATATATTAAAATTATGTTAAAATAATGAGATCCATTCACTCAATACATTTACAATTGATAATTGGTACATATGTAATGCAGATAATGCATATTTAGTATGTATACATAATGATGATCCTAGTGTATAAGTTAAGAATATGTCCAAACTTTCCTACAATTGTTGTATGCTCCGATACTCTAATACTAGTATATATCGTACACATACTGATGCAATACAGTTGTACTTGGTCTATGTAGTCAATTTCTAAAAAACATAATGACACTTAATTCGTATTTTAACTATTGCATAGCTAAAAAAGGTTTTAGACTGATGTATTCATTAATTCCTGGAGGTGTGGTTGCATCAAGACTGATTTGCCATTTACTTTCGATCCATGCCAAATAAGTCTTCCAATCACCTCCTCTGTCACTCACATCTACTTTGATCTATAATAGAAAACACAGGTTATATAAAATTCTATAGAAAACACAGGTTATATAAAATAAGTTATTAAGTTATTATACTACAATTCAATTCATATACAAGTTCATTATGTTCCTTTATATATGTTTAGGACTAGTAAACATGTATTAGTATTAAGTATTAAGTATTGTTAAGTATAGGAGAATTGTTGAGTCTGTATCAAAACCATGTGCTGTGGCTAATTAATCAAAAAAGGCGCCAAAGTGGGTATTTAAACTGTGATTGTTCACTTGTAAGAGGTTCTGATGAAATCTGATTATATCAGATGAAAGCGCTTAACCTCATAGCATTGGATTCTGTACAGCAGCATTTGAAGCAACTTGTGTTATCGTAATAAAAAGAGTGGTTTAGAAAAATAACATTTGCCTCTCCTTCTCGGGTCAAGGGGGATTGTAACAGCTGTGCAAGTACATTTGGTCGTTCAAATTCTGTTTTTCTGCCTTACTAGTTGTGTTATGGCTGACACGGTCGCACCGGTGACCCCATTGAGCAGGGAGGAATTCAACACGCTTCGCATTGAAGTGACGTCGCTCCAGAGCGACGTGAGTAAACTTTTGGAACTGGTCAATCGACTTACCGAAGTGGTTTCGGCTGGAGGAGACAATATGAAGCAAGTGGTAAATATGGATACACCAACACCACAGGTACATCCGATGGGGAGCGTAACCAACAGCGGATCGTGCGATATACCTAATGGACAACGTAGCGTTTTGCTTTTGCGAAAACAGCAGGATTTGGATATAGGAGAGACGAACGTCAATCTCTCAACAGATGCAGACTTTACATTTGATTTTAGTCTGTTTCACACCCGGAACGAACATGTTAGAATGGGGGCACGTCCCAAACAGCAGAGGGACGAAATAAGAACATATTCCGTGGCCGCTAGCAAAGCGAATGGCACGGATAAAGGTACTGTTAACCATAATCATTTTTCTAGCCCTAAAATGCTGAGTAGCAAACCAAGGGATGGTCGCAAGAACGGCCATAATGTAACAAATGTTTTGAATGATTTCTTAATTGAGGAATATGATTGTATTGGTAAAAGTTTTATGGATACTAATTTTAAAAATGCAAATGTGTATAGTAAAGTTGAAAATGAAGACATTAAATCGAAAATTTACTCTTTGGGGAAGAAGTTGGTACAATTGAAGAGTGTTAAAGCGGACAATGCTTATTTAGAAAAATGTTTAGTGTTAAAAATAGTCCCTAAGGGCCTTAGATTTTTCAAACTTCCACTAGGTGTTAGATACAGTTCAGAAATGGAAGAACAGTTTAACAAAATGTTTGACGAGTTTGGATTCACGTACATTAGACAATTAATTAAGTGTAATGAGGAAAAAATGAATGCACTTATACAAGAAGTGGAAGGGATTAATGAAAACATTATACATGATGATAGTTTTTCAGTATGGTATGAATTATATTCCAATCAATTTAATATGGCTAATAATAAAGTAAGAAACATCTATAATAGGAAACTACACAAAATAGAAAGAGATATAGACATGTATAAGAATGGTAGGGCTTATGTTTGGCCCAGACACCAATCCAATGATTTGGAAAACTATCAGGTAGTACATGCGAAGAATAAAAGGAAATTCAATAGACACAATCAAGAGGAGAATTTTCAAGGGGGAAGGTATTACCCGGCACCCAAGAGACACCAGATGAGAACTTAGAAAAACAGGGTGGAAATTACAACAGTAAGGAAAGTCCAGTTACACATACACCCAACAAGACATTGGTAGCTACCCTATTAGTTGAACCTACTGGGATTATTGAGACTACCAATGTAGAAACGGTCGAAACTGTACCTAAGATTTACATTTTTGGGGGTTTCAAGGTATATAACTATACTGAAATTTTGATAACAGATGAAATTACAACACTTTTTTTCAAAGGCATGAAATTCATACCAACCATTCAGTTCAACTTATTTGATGTAGTTAAGGAAATAAAACTTTTTTGTAGAAGACTAAACTTAGCTATACAATTTCATGATGAAAATAAGGCGAGTAACAAGATCATTAAAAACAAGCTGGTCAAGAAAAGTACATATATACCAGTGATGAATCCCCAGGTGGCCTTATATGAAAGAATGGTGTGCAAAGATATCTACACACTATACAGGGATATTAAGGGCAACACTAATAGAAACACTACGTTTTATGATAATTTAGATCCTAGAGAACGGAAGTGTATGGAAGAATTAATACTAAATGAAGAGATAAGAATAATGAAGCCTGATAAGGGTGGAGGCATTGTGATATATGATCAGAATAAGTATCTAACCGACATACACAAAATATTACATGAAACTGGCAATTATGAAGAAGTGTCATTAAATCAAATTAACATCGGACACAGACGTATCGATTTAGTACTAGAAGAATACTTACTTGACAACAGAATAACTAGTGAGTTGTATGAGTATTTAAGGACTGACTATCCTATTTTGGCACACATAATAGGAATACCAAAGATACACAAAAATTTAGCTAATCCACCCTTCAGGCCTATTATCTCGGGCTCTAAATCCAAAACTTTCAAAATTGGAGTAACTATTGACCAATGGACGAAACCTGTTTATTCTAGAGTAAGCCATATTGTTAAAGATTCTTGGGACTTCTTGGGTAAACTCAACAATGAAGTATGGGATGAGAACCTCACATTCATTACTATAGACGTACAAGATTTGTTCTCCAGTATACCGGCTAATGTGGGATTGGAGTATTTCAACAACAGCCTTGTTAACCATTCTGGACTTACTTGGGACAGAATCAACTTAACAATGGACATGATGGGATTAGTCCTTGACCATAACTATATATTTCACGATGGACAATACTTTCGACAAACTAAGGGAGTTGCGATGGGGGCATCATGTGCCCCTATTTTCGCCAACTTAGTAATGTTAGAATGGGAGAACAACTACATATTTCCTAGTGATTATTATAGGTACATCAAGTTATACACGAGGTTTTTGGACGATATCTTCATCATTTGGACAGGACCTATCAATGATATACAAAATTTTATTGATTATCTTAATCAAACGACAGATTTTTTAAGGTTTACACATCAATATGATAGGAAAGAAATAGCCTATTTGGATACATTGATTACCAATACAGGGAGAGGCTTTGCCTCCCAAATCTACAGGAAACCGACATTTTCTAATGATTACATACACTTCAGTAGTTGTCACCCTCCTCACATATTTAAAAATGTTGTTAAGGGACAAGGTATACGCATAGCCAGGATGTCGTCCACTAGAGAGGTCATGATTAGTGGGATGAACACACTGTATGACCTGTTTTTGGATAGAGGATATCCAAAGAAGATGTTGGACAATGTCATTTCCTATGTCACCAACCAATGGGGAAATAAATATGTACCCTTGTTGGGGAAGAACTTGACAAGTGAATCTACAACACACAATGAACAAGAAAGGAAAGTATGTGTGTTAAGGTACACCCCTCACACCAACATCATAATAGATATTTTGAAGAAATACTGGGATTTACTATCATCTTCCACATCTATTGGGCACATAGTTGGTAATCAAGTATGTACTACTTATAAGACTGGTAGTAATTTAAAGAGAATATTAGAGCAAAAAAGAAATGGAAATAAAATGATTAATTTGAAAGGTACATCAAGATGTGGTTCGTGTAATCAATGCAAACACATAAACACTAAAGCTATAGTTAGGGTCAATAACATCACAAGTTCACTGGTGACTTGTAAAAAAGGAAATTGTAACACGCAAAGGATAGTATATATAGCTGTGTGCACCAAGTGCTCCGCATACTATATAAGAAAGACTGAGAGAAAATTCAAGACCAGGATATATGAGCACCTATATAGAATAAAGAAAGGAGATCCTAAGAATGCGTTGAGCAAACATATCATTGAGAAAGGACAAGATCATACATTTCTATTTTCTATTATAGATCAAGTAGATGTGAGTGACAGAGGAGGTGATTGGAAGACTTATTTGGCATGGATCGAAAGTAAATGGCAAATCAGTCTTGACGCAACCACACCTCCAGGAATTAATGAATACATCAGTCTAAAACCTTTTTTAGCTATGCAATAGTTAAAATACGAATTAAGTGTCATTATGTTTTTTAGAAATTGACTACATAGACCAAGTACAACTGTATTGCATCAGTATGTGTATGATATATACTAGTATTAGAGTATCGGAGCATACAACAATTGTAGGAAAGTTTGGACATATTCTTAACTTATACACTAGGATCATCATTATGTATACATACTAAATATGCATTATCTGCATTACATATGTACCAATTATCAATTGTAAATGTATTGAGTGAATGGATCTCATTATTTTAACATAATTTTAATATATCATTATTTCTATACATTTTGATTTAGTATTAATTGTGCAAATTCTATAGAAAACACAGGTTATATAAAATAAGTTATTAAGTTATTATACTACAATTCAATTCATATACAAGTTCATTATGTTCCTTTATATATGTTTAGGACTAGTAAACATGTATTAGTATTAAGTATTAAGTATTGTTAAGTATAGGAGAATTGTTGAGTCTGTATCAAAACCATGTGCTGTGGCTAATTAATCAAAAAAGGCGCCAAAGTGGGTATTTAAACTGTGATTGTTCACTTGTAAGAGGTTCTGATGAAATCTGATTATATCAGATGAAAGCGCTTAACCTCATAGCATTGGATTCTGTACAGCAGCATTTGAAGCAACTTGTGTTATCGTAATAAAAAGAGTGGTTTAGAAAAATAACATTTGCCTCTCCTTCTCGGGTCAAGGGGGATTGTAACAGCTGTGCAAGTACATATACCTCTGGACTGACCAGAGTGTGTCAGACTGTCCACATTTATTGGCCATATCTCTGCTGTAGTCCACAGGATCATTACTGTGCTAGCAGTGGTACTATACTATGATGTCCCTAGGATGTCTGTCTGTGGCCAGTGGTGCACATGTTAAAAGCAGATATGACCTCCCACACACAAAATGTCTGTAAAAACAACCCTTATCACAGTAGCAATATTCTATATATATATATATATATATATATATATATATATATATATATATATATATATATATATATATATATATATACCTGCAATACATACCTGACATCCCCTTGCACTAAGAGGTTGGGACTATTGGGGCTGAGGTAGGGCTCCACCCCATGTACAGGACATATGGTAAACATATATGTATATATACTTATCCATATATCCATATAGATATATACACATATACATCTCGACATACATAGATGGATATGTATATGTACATATATATATATATATATATATATATATATATATATATATATATATATATATATATATATATATAAACACTCAGATATATACATAAACCAGCAATATATGTCTACACATATACAGATAGAGATACATATGCACATATACTTATGGATATCTACATATATATTGACAGTAATAGGTATATCAGAATAGATCTGTATGCACATATAGTTATAGATATCTACATATATAGCTACATAAATAGGCATATCTGTACACACGCATATCTTCTCCACTAGAACTTTACACTTTACTTAGTAAATATACTTATTCCTTCTTCTTATTGCCCTGTTGCTCTCCTCTAATGCTCTAACCTACTCCTCCTTTTTCTCTCCCCTGTCCTCTCGTACACATTCTTACCCTTCTCCTCTCTAGACTATTGCTTCTTTCCCTCTTCCTCCTTTGTATTCCCTTCTTATCTCCTGTCCTACTTCTTCTCTTCAACATTTTATTGAAACCATGTTGCTAATCCTGACTTTGTGTAATGCTTTTACTGAACAACTATTTTATAGTATGTTCCTTAGGTATTTCGTGTATTTTTTTTGTTTGTTTCATGTTACTAAATGTATATTAATTTTGTACTTAATTTTTTATTCTGTAAATTGTCCCTTTGAAATTTAGTATGTGTGGAGCTTTTCTCCTCGGGCCTCTACTGAAAATGGACATATATCCAGCTAGACTAGCCCGGTTAACAAATGTAAAATAAAATAAAATAAAAATAGGATGTGCATACATATATACATACATATGTATATATATATATATATATATATATATATATATATATATATATATATACATATGTACATACGAAGAGATGTACACATGGGAATATATATGTTGCACTATACAGATGTGTATACAGACATATGTATGAATATACATGTGTATGTGCATGTAGACATATATCAACCAATTATATATATATATATCCATATTCCTGTCATGTGTAAGCCTCACAATTGTGTATACACTCCCAGATGTATCTCACTGTATGTATCTGCTATGTGTACATTATGATAAAGCAACATATGTGATGCAACAGTCATATTAATAACAAGTACTACACAATTGTGGAAGTAAAGACAATTGTTCAATACTAATCAATATGTGTATTGACAGATATATTGGAAAAGCAACAGGTCTCTTCACAGTGGTCATGGCGTAGTGGTTAAGTGTTGTGACTTTAGTGTACAGGGTCCTGGGTTCAAGGGCTGCTCATTTTGTTGCTGGGCAGAACAAGGGCTGTCAGATACGGAGTGGGTCAGGCAGTTTTGAGCAGCTTTAAGTGAATTTGCACAAAGCTAAGCGGTGCTAAGCTACGGGTAAATGTACGGGCGCTTACACAGTGTAGGCTTCACTTACCAGTGTGCACATCAGCTCAGCTGTTATATTGCAGCAATGTTGATACCTGCTAAGCATGGCTTAGCCCTGGTAACCAGTTCTCACCACCCAGTCTGATAACATAGCAGGGTAATGACATCTGTAATAAGTGTATGTAATGCCATGTACAATACATGTGCCTATGTGCTGTCATTACAGTAGCAAGGGGTGTGAGTGTCATGTGTGAGACACAGACGTATATAAGGCCTGTACAGCACTGTCGTCCATGTGACTGTGTTACATAAAGGGGTAGTAGCCCAGGGTATGTGCTGTCATACTGGCATGTAGTATATCATGGCGGTACTCCTGTTGTCAATGCCTAACCAGGCAAGAGTAGAGTACTAAATGTAGTACTGACAACAGGCACACCTGCAGACATAGCTGCACTCTGAGGCCTCCTTGTTGTATCCCTGGTGTGTGAGCTGTGTCACAGTATATAACCCCTACTGGGTAATGATCCAACATGTGGAATGCAACTGTAGACTACCGTCTGTACAGCACATGATAGCGAGGGCTCCTGACATGTAGGCATGGCTTACATATTGTTGTCAAATGTCTATCTGTCACCACATTCATCCTACTGCATAGCTACTTGCCAAGCTGATGACCACCAGTCCCTGTACAGATGTGCAGATGGCAGGTATCAAGCTGGGATATGTACAGGTGTCATAAGCTTGATTGACACTGACATGTCTGCCCAGCTGTGTAAGAACTGGCATATATTGGAGATAACACCCTATATGCACCACATGCCATGAGTACCTCCACTACACTACCACAGTCAACCGACCATGACTGGGTACACGGCTCCATCACAGACTATAACCATGTGTTGTAATGCATGTTGCATGCATGTCAACATGATCACCTCCTTGGCCATGTGCAGGAGGCACCTGGAGGAAAAGCTGATGCATGTCACTCTCACCCTGAGGTTCACCACAGTAGTGTCTGTCGATAGATTGCCTGCTGCCACATGGCAGGTGGCAGGATACCACTGTACACACAACCCCTACACAACCCATCTCTCCTTGGACAATAGCTAGGTACACAGCTATGACCACCTGCCGCGATGCACCCCAGTACTGGCACATGTATACATGTGCATGCCTGATTATAGCAGTGTCTGTGTTTTAGCACACCTGTACGTGGGAATTCCACGAGGGCCTTCACAACTTTTGCAAAACCCATTGCCATAGCCAGTCACGACTGCTGCTGTATGGGACATTACATGTACCCTGTTAAGCTCCTTCCCATACCAGCTACATGAGCCTTACAGTACCATCACGACAGTGTTGTACAAATGGGTTGATAGGCATGGGATACCCATTTTGTTCTGGCAAGTGTGGGTATGTGTGCATGTCCGTTTATCTGTAGGGTACAGCATTTCGAGGCCACATACATCTGTTACAATACCCTTTGCCACACGATTGTACAGATAGTGTTGTTGCTGCTCATTGGTGAGATATGACAATGCAACACCCTGCTATGCATGTGGCATGTGCATCAGATGCATATCCCTGTAGTATCACTGTTGGGATCTACAATGGGTTGTAACGCAGCCATGGCCAATGTGTGATGGTGGATATATCAGAGTGTCATCATGGGTGTTAGGGAGTACAATATCCACTGGGGGATGTGGGTGCTGTGTACACTGTCATTACACCATGGTACACCCAGTATATGTTCCATGTACCGTGTTATGGTTACCACTGTCACCATCAACCATACAGGTAACTGATACCATGTAACATGTAACCTGGGAAACACCTCATCCTAAATGCTGCATAGTTTGTGCAATGTAAGCCACAGACTTCAATATCACTACATACCTAGGTAGGGGTCTAGTCCCAGTGTTGCCAAGTAACTTTGTGCATGTATGTGGATGGGTCTACATCAGGTTGCAGGGTATACACACCCCAGCGGGTCACCTGTTGATGTGGCACAGGCAATAACTGTTATACTAACCTGTGACATGTTCAAATGAACCGCAGATTTGTCACAGCCATGATGTCACCACAGTGCCATACCCCATTGTGGAATATGACTGCAGACCATCCTCGTGCTGACACATGTACACCTACAACACAAATGGATATCATTATACAGACCACAGTCAACCAGTGTTACTGACAGCTATAATGCATCATTGCTGGATGGCTACACTAACTGACATATATACATTACACTTTACTCCTTACAACATGTTACACTGCAGTACTGTGGTACATTGTAGTACAGTCACCATGTGCATCAGAACCATATTAGCCTATCCCTGCATTGATGGCATGGATGACAGGGATGTGGCACAGGTATAATCATATGCACAGGTCAACCTCATGCTGACAAATGTATACCTACAACACAAATGGATAACATTATAGAGACCACAATCAACCAGTGCTACTAACAGCTATAATGCGCCATTGCTGGATGGCTACACAAACTGACATATATGCATTACATTTTACTCCTTACAACATGTTACACTGCAGCTCTGTGGTATACCGTAGTACAGTCACATCATGCATTAGAACCATATTAGCCTGCTCCTGCATTGATAGTATGAATGACAGAGATGTGGCACAGGTATCATATGCACAGGGCATCCTCGTGCTGACACATGTACACCTACAACACAAATGGATAACATTATAGAGACCACAATCAACCAGTGCTACTAGCAGCTATAATGCAACATTGCTGGATGGCTACACTAACTGACATATATGCATTACACTTTACTCCTTAGAACTTGTTACACTGCAGTACTATAGAACACTGTAGTATAGTCACCATGTGCATCAGAACCATAGTAACCTGTCCCTGCATAGATGGCTTGGATGACAGGGATGTGCCACAGGTATCATCATATGCACAGGGTGTGTTGTTAGTTTGCCAGAGGCCGAGGGTCAGCTATACATTTGACACCATGTGTGTGAGTGAGGGGTCTACTGAGGTGAACTTGGCATGGTGATGTGGTGTGTGTAGGTATGGGGTTGCCCTAGGTGTGTTTGTATAGTGTGTGGGTATGCATGCACACAGTTCTGCCATGTGGCTGCCCTACACAGGCATTTATGGACAGCTATAGACCATACCTGACAGGGTGTGCAGTTCACTGCCTCTCACCATGGACATATGGACTGTGCCTGCCAGGGGTTCCATGGGCATGTGCAGGTACAGGCCTCAATGTGCTACTCTCACTTGATGATGACAAATGTCCACTGGTACCAGGTCCCTCCTGGGACTGGCCAGGACCATGTGCTCATGATCTGCTATGGTGTGGTGTGGACAGTGACCCCCCCCCACAGTGCTGGGGCTGGTACTGCTACTACGGGAGCCCTTTGGTGTCCTAGCACATCCACAATGACTGCCAGCTGTTGGCATTGCGGGCATACGTCCACGCTGCCGTCATCGCACTCCCACCACATGTTCAAGCACAGACAGACCACGTCAATGAGGGCCATCATCTCACCAGACCATCTATCCACGAACTCAGTTAAAACCAGCCAGTTCACGGGCGTTGTCACTTGCAGATGTGAGAGCAGCCCTCTGCAGCCTCAGGCCCCATCTGGTGTAACGTACTATACATGTCTGCACCTCCATGACAGCCTGAAACATGCACCTGCTGGTACCAGCTATGTTGCCTCTGCCAAGGGCATGATGCCCAGTGGCCCTACCACGAGCACCCTAGGACATCTTCCTATGGGTCCCTTGCCAGACATCCGGCTATGCCTGCTGCAACCAGCCACATTAGGCATGGTTACCATACCTTTCTGTGCACAGCCACCAAATGCTAGCTGTCCCTCCACTATGGCCACTGGTGATGGGGTATGTGTAGGCACCTGAAACTGTGTGCAGGGTTAGGGTGGCTAAAAGGGGGATGTCCAATGATGGTGCTGTTTTGGCCCCTGACAACCTCACCTGTGCCTCAACAGTACTATTATCTTCGGTGTCTGTATGGACACGAACATCAGATTGCATGCAGGAGGGACCCTGACCCACCTCGCCACCTGTGGGGGAAAACAATAAATGCACTTTAAAACCTGCACAGCATTGCCTAACAGTACACACACACACACACACACACACACACACACACACACACACACACACACACACACACACACACACCACTGTAATACCTACCTGTCCATGACTTTGCAGACAGTCCCATGTATATGTCCACGTGTACCCCATCCTGCATCACACTTGATAACATACGCACATTGATACCACTCATTAACACATCAGTCCTCTGAAAGCCTACACAAGTGATCACCACACAAGACCTGTTACTACATTACCTGCCTGACCTGTGTGTAGTGGTTTTAGATGGCCTCACTGGTGTCATTCGGTGTTCACCCTGTGTATGTCCAGACATCATGAGCATGGCCCTATATGTTCACTCAATAATATTACACACTGGTGTGTCATGTGTATTTAATGCTTGGTACATGCCAGATATGCTGCTCAATCAGCCTGTTGTGACAACTGTAATATATGGATACACTCCCTGGTGTTGACTAGTACTTCCCCAATGCATCTGTAGTGCTGCATACGTGGGTTGTAGGTGACCTCTCTGCTGAATGTGATATTAAGGGTGTATCTGATGTCTATCTTCCCACTCAATGCCTGTTCCATGTGACAGAGCATATTATACTATCAGCTGTCCTGTCATTACATACATGACAAGTATTCCTGGTGTGTATTGTGGCAGTCCATGTTCATGTACTGCATGATCTGGGAGATAAGAACACCCCCACAATCACACATGTGCATACATGGCCAACCACACAAACACACACACATGCACACATGCATCCTACATGCATCAACCTCCCTCCAGCTCACCAAAGTGACCCTACAGCCAAACTAAATACCCACCAGGATGCACACACACATACAGGTGAGGTTGCACAATGATAGTACACACAGTCCTCCTATTACCCATCTGTCAACATGCATAACATATGGTACTCAACAGCATGCAGTGCAGCTATAGTCAATCCATGCTAACAATAGTATACAACTGTGTGATGCATGTGCTGCGTCACTAGGTGATGCCCCTTCCCCTGGATATCACGGCACTGATGTACGCAGTATTGCTGTGTATCTGTTCTGCACCCTGCCATGTACTGTACACCACATCTCACAGGTGTACAGCCCATTGCTGAATGTGTACTACTGTGTCAGTTATGTCAGTTTTAATGTTCACAGCCCCTAAGTTTCCCAGCAACACATACCTGGGATGATATGTGGACAGATGTCATTTGTGAATGCCTGATGTCTGATTTACAGCTCTCAACATCAGCGGACTACTTATGACCAATCCAATACTCTTACACTGATAACCATCAGCACATACCATGGCTATGGGGGGTGTACACACCCTTATTGATATGATGCCCCCATCATTGATCTGCAATGGGACCACATCACCGCATATCTTAACAGTACATGAGCCCAATATGTGACATATGTCCTGTACTTTCACATGCAGTGTCTATGGAATGTATTCGGTGTGCAGATGCTGACCACGATGCATACACACTGTGTGGGCATATGTGTGCACACCCTTATCATGATGGTTTGTTGCACCTCTTGTTGTGTGTACTACAGCAGTCACTACTCCTGGCAGGGGTATACCAGCGTGGGTCATCTGCATTTGCCAGTGTATGTTTAGTATGTCCTACACATGTCCCCCTAATCTGCATGATTGCAAGGTCTACTCATGTGCACATCCCTTGGTGTTCACACACTGCTGTCACTATTGCTGTGAAGGTAAGGTTACATCTGCCACAGGTCCTGAACCTGATTATGTGCAGATACAGCCATTCTTAGCATCCTTAGGATCCCTGCTGTAGTGAACTGGTGTGTCATGCTGACACCTCCCCTCCTTCAGCCTTTTTTGCAGATGCATGACAAGTAAGCCCTACACATGTGTGTCACTTTTCAGTGTCCCATACCCTGACAACCACACATTACAGCCTAGTCCCAGTTGATAATGTGGACCACTGTAATGCTTTATGCCATAGTGTATCTCTGTAGCAGTTGCCATTGTCCTACAGGTGTATGCACTGATATTGCACTGTATATGGGTGTTGTTCCATACATGTCCCTACTGTAGGCCATGTCTCCCACCATTATATTACTCCCTGTGGACACATTCCACAATGACAGGATGTTAGTTATCATGCAGGTGTCTGACATACCTTTCCAATACCCCATCACGGTCACCCCTGTGATGCCATGCATTTCACAGCAACAGTATGTGCACATGCACAGCATGCATTCTGGGTAGGTGTGTTAGATGTGTGCATGGAATATACCATCACCATTACATGCCCGGTGTATTGGCAAGCATCTACATAAATGATACTCACCAGCTACAGGCTCCTGCCTGAGTGGTATCCTGGAGGGACCTACATAATGGGGTGAGAGATGCAAAGTCAGTGGCCACACCTGTGGCATTGCTATATGGTGGGTGCAGTATTACAATACATCAACAGTACATTTCCACAAAACTACCACATATGGACATCTGTTTATCACTACTATGCAGCAACAAAATATATCTATGACATGTCAAATATACATGATCTACCTGTACCAATGTGGATCTATACACAACAGTGGTCTACTGATGTGCCCTGTGGCCTTACCTGCATGCTCCTTGGCCGGTGTGTGAGTGACACCCACCTCCACAAAGGTGTCCGGCGGTTGGTAGCTGGCTGGACGGGGAGGTGCCATGAGGCTGGCCAGGAGTTCCTCCACATATGTCAGGGGGGGTGGATGGCATGACCCCCAGTGGCGAGGTGATCCCCGAACTGCAGCAGCACACCGACGGGCATTGTGAAGTAGGTCAGAACAATGATGCTGGACCAGCTCATAACTGCGGTTGTGCAGTCTGACATCATTGACCCTGTGGATTAGGTCGTTCCACAGGACAGTCCACTCCTGCTGATCTTGGGTGGCCCAGCCAAACAAGATCGCATAGTGCTGTATTAGTTCATTCTGCAGGATTTCATTTTCAGCTAGTGTGTAGGCTGGCAGCCTTCCATGGGACATCGTGCCTGAAAGACATAAAAATGGACACAGGTGTGAGCAAGTCATGCAGCAAAGTTACCACAGTTCTTAATACATATCACTGTCATGCCCCACCATATCAACAAGAAAAACCTGTGCACACAACTCAATAGGTATGGCTACAACATACCTACCAGTGGGGCAGATATTGTACTGTACCATGCTTTGTGCAATGTGTTTGCAGCCATGTTCCCTGTGTGGACACTATCATTGCTGGCCTGTTACAGACTATTCACCTGCATGCCATTGTCAGGGCCACAATGGTTCCATATATGCCTGTGGTATGCTTGCTATGTGTTTGCTGCACATCTTACATTCTGTGTTATTGCAGTTATCTATACATGCTGTTGGACATGTTCTGGGATTGTGTAGACTATTACTACCAACATATGTAATATAACAATGACACAATAGCATGTATATGTACTATTGGCCAGCAGAACCACCTCTCCAAACTCATCTGTCTATATTACGAGGCCACATCACATGTGTGACCCACCCTGGGGCCTCCTCATGTACTGGTCCAGCAATACCATCAGGTTGAACCAACCCAGGGGATGTTGTCCCCCCTGGGGGCAAACACAGACATGTTCCTGTCCCCTGAGGACAGGTCCAGGGTCTGTTCCAAAACGGGCTCCACAGACACATGTGGGATGTACTACATCACCTTGAGGCACCCAGTACACATTCACAGGGCCCACATGCTCCTCCTGATCAGCCTTCAGGCCAGGCACCTTTGAGATGTGAACTGCTGTTATGAATAGCAGTGGGTGGGAGGCTTGTCCCCATTGTGTCCATATTGGGGCCCATGGGGCATCCACATCACAGACCCACACACACCATCCAGGGTGTTTACCCACCACATGTGTCACATATTACCCCTGTAGGCTGTCCTCTTTATCTACCAACCCTGACCACCTCCACAACT
>NC_056728.1:404498655-404543655 GCF_019279795.1 Protopterus annectens
AACAGCATGCAGGTACGTTGATGGCACCATGCCACCAATGTTGGAGTATTTCAACATAGCACATGCAGAGAAACAGATTTAAATAATTATCAACCAATAGGACATATGTCCCAACATAACAGTGGAGTCGTCACATACCAGTTGAGGTGGGTATGTAGTGCATTGTTGGAGATATGGTAGGGTGGGGGAAGATGTCAATTAAAAACTAGTATAGTCCTGTGGTTCACATTACTTTCTTAGTCAGTGCTATCTTTACCTTACAAGTATTACTACACTACCCTATTGCCTTAGTTTAGAAAGTGATATGGCTGTTGTCATCTTTATACATGAACTGGTTTTACCTTCAGTATACACCTCTTACCTGGTATACCTGTGGAGGAAATGCTTGTTAACATTAACTGTTTCTACACATACTCCCAGATTCCAGGTTGATGTTGTGCACATACCTGTCCATCTCTTTTTGCACAGACTCTGGCCATGCCTTGATCACATGCAGGTGAACCAGGACATATCTAGACTATCGCCCTCTTCAACCTTTACTGACATACAACACTCTTATACAGGATTTCCTATGCAGTTATATTATGTAGCACAGTGTGGGTGACAGTAATCAGTGATACCTTATTATTCAGAGCAACTGCAACACTCACAATTCCATACAATACCAGAGTAAACAGCACCAGTACAGGGTATCAAGCTTTTATTTCTCGGCACAGTGTTTGTATCCAACGTACCTGTGGGAGCAATGTTTGTTAGCACTACCTGAATGTTGCCACACAAAGTCCCAGATTTCACATTAGTATTATGCACATACATCTCACTCTGTTACTGTACACACTCTAGTTACAGCTTGACAACATGGGGGTGTAGATAGGATATACTTGGCTTATTACTCTCATAACAGTTTCGGGAGTTGCTAGAGTGACAGATTTGTTCTCATAGATATGTGACAATCAGTTGTATTTCCTGTTTGCTGCCTAAATATCTGGGAGCATCCCACCGACTTCCCAGGGGGATAGGGTGACAGGCAGGAGATATGGGCCAATATACTGGACATTCTGGACTTATCTGTACAGTTGTGGGGTATGGTTCTGTATGCAGCCTACTTCCACTCCCAGGTTTCAAACCATGGCTGTGTCTGCTAAAACTAAAACACTGTCCATCACAGTTGTGTGTGCTATATAGATAATGCTGTATATCTCCTCTCTGCTTTCTGTCTTATAATTCTCTTATGGTTTTACATTCTGACCTTCTATTACAACACTCTTATACAGGACTTCCTAGACAGTTATATTATGTTGCACAGTATGGGTGACAGTGATGAGTAATACCCTATTATTCAGAGCAACTGCATCAGTCACAATGCCATACAATACCAAAGTAAACAGTACCAGCACAGGGTATCATTCTTTTATTTCTGGGCACAGTGTTCATATCTGACAGACCTGTGGAAGAAATGTTCGTTAGCACTACCTGAATGTTGCCACACACAGTACCAGATTCCACACTACTGTTATGCACATACATCTCACTCTGTTACTGTACACACTCTGGTCACAGCTTGACAACATGGTGGTGTAAATGGGACATATGTGGCTTATTACTCTCATAAGATTTGGGGGATTTGCTAGTGTGGCAGTTTTATGTCATAGATGTGTGACAATCAGTTGTATTTCCTGTTTGCTGCCTATATGTCTGGGAACATCCCACTGATATCCCAGGGAGACAAAGTGACAGGCAGCAGGTAGGGGCCAATTTACTGGACATTCTGGACATATCTGTACAGTTGTGGGATATGATTCTGTATGCAGACTACTATCACTTCCAGGATTTGAACCATGGCAGTGTGTGCTAAAAATAAAACTGTTCACATCTCAGTTGTGTGTGCTATTTGGATTTTGTTGTCTGCCTTTTCACTGTTTTCTGTCTATGTGTCTCTCAGTTGTACTAAGTGACTTCTGGATATTACACCAGTCATATACAGACATTCCTGCACATTCTATTTATGTTACACGGTATGGGTAACAGTGCTTAATACAACAGTACTAAGTGATTGCAAATCTACATTACCATATGATACCAGAGTACATGCAGTCCAGCAGTTAGACCTTTATTGTCAGGCTATTATACGTTTATTTACATACAAACTATATGAGACTCTTCCTGCCATATTCTCCGGTGTATGCAGTACTTGCCTTAAAAAATACAGGTTTTATACTAGCAATTAATTTACTAATACTTTTAGATTTATTTCCTATGACAGTACATGCAAGAGTATTACTAAGCTGCCTTGCATCGTAACCTCTCCAGGCGACAGCCATGGGCCTCCTGGTTCGGGGCCCACTCACTTGCCGCTGTGAAGGACATAAGAGGAATATTTAGCAATACTTATCCATAATATACATGAGCTGGCAATTATTAAACAGGTAGTGGAGTGATACTTACACACAGCTAGCCTCTTGGATCCACTGATTAAAGAGATTCCCCTTTTGCCTCTTCAGGTTGGCATAGTGATGCCTGACCTGCTCACCAGTTCGGGGTATGCCTGTGGCACTGGTGTGGTCACGGGCGAGATGGTCCCAGGCTTCTGCCCTATATTGGGAACTCTGGTACTGGCCCTGCAGCAGTCTCTGCTCATGGTCTTTGACAAGGAGTCCTGCTATGACTCTGGACTCCTGGATGACCCAGGACTGCATCCAGAAGTGCACTCCCTCTCCCCTTTCTGCCATGGTGCCTTCAAGGGGAAGCTACAACCAGTTATGAGATGTATTCCCACCTGCTGGGTTTAAGTAATGCTGAATTCCCACACTTTGCTATGATTGGCCAGTTTCAAAAAAGCTAAGCTATGGGCAAACCTGCTTACCTAAGGTTGGCATTGTTTAAAGGGATATACCACTGGGCACAATGAGTTAGCTGGCCTACACATTGCTTACACCTCCTAAACTGGCCTGTGCAATGCTTAGCATTGCTTAAAATTGACTTTGCATTATATTTGCTTTTTGGCATTTATTTATTATTCATTACTTCTTATATATATGTCTGGTATCCATGATTCATACACACTTGTGTTTAGTAGGGGACTTCAACACTCTATTATATTTGCATCTCACATCTGGCCTTACTTCAGTACTCCAGTTCACATATTTATGTTCTGTAGTACTTTCTAGAACATATGACTGTATACTGATTCATTTCACATGTTCAGTTTGATTTTACTATACTGAGGGTTTTTTGGTGATACCTCACTCTTATGTAGTGCTGTGATAGCTTGGTGGTTAACTAATGTGACTATAGTGTATAGGGTCCTGGGTTCAAGACCTGTAAGGCTGTTCATTTTGTTGGGCAGAACAACTGCTGTTGGATACAGAGAGATTAAGGCACTTTTAAGCACTTGTAAGTGGGTTTGCAGGGGGTTGCGTGGGTTTGCTTGAGGGTAAGCAATGCTAACCTCCAGTTAAATATGCTTACAGAGAGTTAGCTTCAATATTGCTTAACCTGTGCGTGCATTGCTTACCCCCATTAAAACGGGCTTAAACCTGCTTACTAGTGCTTACATATGCTTACTCCCACTTACTACTGCTTAATAGTGTTTACACTTGCTTACTAGTGCTTACTCCCACTTACCACTGCACTAATTTAGTCAGTAATGTCTAATGGTTCTTGGGAAGGTGGGGGATTTGGAAGCTGTATGGAGTTATCATTCATTACACATTTTACCTTCCATTTGTATTCATGATTCCTGTGTACATATACTATATGGTGCACATGTGATTATCTGTGGAATTTGCAACATTATGACACTGACACCTCACTTCTGCATTTAATGCAGTACTCCAGTTCACAAATATATGTTATTTAGTAGATTATGCAACTAAAACATTGGTCATAATGTAATTTGACATGGAAAATGGAGTGTGCTGCAGTGGAACTCGAACCAGGAATGCCTGCTCTTAAGAAGAATGCTCTGCCCACTACACTATTGCTATACTGCTTCATTTGCATATATCTTCCTTGTTATCCTCTTCAGCCATTTAAGCTGCATTAACCGTAGCAACGCGATGGGCAAACCTGCGCACCTACGGTTAAATTTAATCTGTTTTATAAAAATAAAAAATGGTATACTTATATTGTGTATTTACAATTGCTGTTATACATGTGGGGGATGTTGCAGGGGGTATGCGGACACCTATGAGTGGTCTCGTTCATTCTTTTGGGCTTTCTGCTGTTCTTCATTGTGGGGGCATGTACATTCTGAGAGTTCTGCTCTCAGACACATTCCCTGCACTCTTACACACTCTGTGTAAGATTAGGAGCTCAGGCAGCATGCCTTCATTAATATGCATGGCACACTACCATCTTGCTCCTAAATGGCTGCTTTTATGCAGGACTAAGCTAGTCCTGCATGGAAGATTAGTAAATCCGGGGGTCTGTGTGTAACTTCAGATTGCTGAGATATTGTAAGTTGTTTACAAAATATTACAAATGTAGTAGTTACTGTGTTTACTGTGACTTATAAAATTCGTTTTAAGACCTAAAACCTAAAGAATAATGCCATTATAAAAATAATTTGCGCTGAAGAGTTTGTCATTTATACTTCTTTCATAACCACTGTGGTTCCAGAGATATGAACAATTGTTTGAAACGTGAGGACATAATTTGATTCTATCAAAAGGCTTAGGCTCCACCCATTGAAAGTTACAGTGCAAACTTCCTGAGCCCCATTGATGCGAATGAGTTAAAAGTAAATTCACTAGTCAGGGATCTGGGAACTCATGTAGACAGTAATCTAGCCGTTGAGCAACATGTGTCCAAGGTAGTAAGAAAATCCTGATATGTTGCTCAACTAATAAGGAAGGGCATGGCATCTAGTTCCTGAGAAGTAATCATACCACTGTACTCAGCCCTCATCAGGCCCATTACAGAGTATAATGCCCCCTTTGGTATGTACCTGAACAGACACATGCAGCAACTGGAATATCCACTAAGGTTCCTTACAAAAATAATACAGGGTGCAAACACAATGTCCTACATTCATCAACTTAAAGCCCTGTCTCTTTACTCTGTATCATACAGACTTCTGAAAGATGATATTTGCCAGGCATATAGTGCAACCCTAGACCCTGTCTTGATGACTCTTTTACACATTCTCAAAAGAAACAGCATCAGAACTAGTTTACTATTACACCTAAATGTTGCTCACAACATAAATAGGGCATGGAGAGACGTTTATGTTTCTCAGGGAATTCCCTTTCTATGGAAAATGCTCCCCATCCATATAAAGCAGAGTTCCTCCCTATCCCTATTTAAGCCCAACTTGGACCAATGGATGGGTAATCGGAAATTCACCTCTGGTCTGGCTCCTATGCCTCAGATGGACAGAGACAGTCAGAAAATCACCCCCTGTAAGTCAAATTTAAATCAAATGTGTGGGTCACGTTTGGGTTGCAAGGCTAGGCTTTTAAGGGCCCTGTTGGTCATTAGCCTAATATACACCTATGAACCTATGAAGCACTTAACAAGTCTGGGATGATGTGTATGATGTGGTGTGTATGTCCTCAAGGTCTGGCATGATGAGCATTAAAGAGTTGCCAACAGGGTTATGAGTCCTGTGGTGGCTGTGGTCAACTTGAATTTCTGACTGACCTACTCCCAACCTCTCAGCTCTCACCTCTAACAAGATTTATTTATTTATTTATTGATTGATCTATTGACATTTGTTGTCCGGGAAAGTCCACTGGGCTTGAGAACTATTTTCAGTGGAGACCTGGGGAGAAAAGCTCCAAGTTACATGAAAATCATTACATGAATTTGTAAGGAAACAATTACTTATAAAGCAAGTGAAATAATACAGAAACCTAAGCAGCACACATGTTGTAAAAAGGCACAATACAGTAACAATGGAACATTAGCTTGTAGGAAAATTATACAGTGAAAAATATTTAACAACACAGCTAATGTGTGAGGGGGAGTAGGAAAAGGGAAAGGCAGGTGTAGTGGGAAGGTAGAATTAAAGAGTTAAACTTAAAGGTAGGATAGATATAGTTAGTATCTTAGAGCTAGGTGGTGGGAATATGTAGATTATAGGTGGCATGGTGGTACATCGGTAGCATTGTTGCCTCTCAGCAAGAGGTTTTTGTGTTCGATTCTTGGCTGGAGCACCTTCTGTGTAGAGTCTGCATGTTCTCCCCGTAGTCAAGTGGTGTTCGTAAGACATGGGTGAATGGACGTGCCTTTGTTGAAGGTTGGGCGTCGGGCTGACACCTCGGTACTGTAAAAATCTACTGCCAATCATTAGCAGACTGGAGTTTTGCTGTTGCGACCCCTAACCGGGAAAAGCCGAAAGAAAAACAAAACAAACATTAAAAGTAGAAAGTGACAGAGAAAAGAAAATGTGTTAAGATAGTTGTATAGATGTGTGGACTAGGATACTAGAGATTAGGGATAACTCATATGGTGTGTAACAGTATGACATATACATAAGTATATTTGCTATGTGAAACAGTTTTGCTAGATTAAGAAGGCTGTGAATATGTGTTGCATGTGAAGCTAGGGTTATCAGAGAGATGTTGTTTTAGTTTTCTTTTAAAGGAGATTATGCTGTCTAATTCTGTAACTGATAATGGGAGGGCATTCCACAGCTTAGTTATGGAATGGGAATAGAGGCAGCTACCTGCTCTTTTACTACGTTACTAACTAGGATATTAGTACTCAATAGTATATAGTAGACACTAGTGGATAGTAGTACTAGACTAGGATACTTTGCTGATGTGCCTGTCCAAAGAATGAAAGACATTTGACTCTTACCATAGAAAAGGAGATGAGCCCAAACTCCATCCTGAATGGGGGGAACTGGTTTGTTTTAGCAGGAAAGATTGGGTCTGTGGGCTCCCACCTGCTTTATGACCCAGTATGATTCAGTATAGGAGAGGGTTTGGTGTGCCCATTCCATATGTCTAGTCAATGTCCCTCAGGAGGAGGAATGATCACAGCAACTGGGAACAGGTAGATGGACCATTTGAATTAGTAGAGCAGACAGAGGGAACCCTACATCAGCCTTGCTGAAAGTACTCTTGCAAATAACTTATCAGCCACATTATACAAGATGATCAAGCAGAAACAGGCTGGAAACTCTTGGACTCCCTTCTCCTCTAATTTGTTGGGTTTCCTGCTTTCCCACTTTTTGTGCCCCAAGTCTCCAGTGCATCTTTTTCGCATTCTGCTTCCTTCTATGGATCCATTCTATCCATTTGAGATAATCTTGACCCTATCTGTCTTCAAATTCTCCCAAATGATAATCTCCTTATATTCTTATAGAACTCCATTCTTTATTTAGCGTGACCCTCAGTGCCTCATCATTTTGTATTCTACAAATGCAAAAGCAGTTTCTATGCTCCTTTGATTTTTTTCATAATGTCAGCTTCATGTCCACCTATCTTTTAAGATGTGATAAAATTACCCTCTTTTCTGGATTTATCTCAGTTTCTAACTCTTCTCAGTCTGATAGTTTTGCATCTGTCCTATTTCTCTATGCCCCTTTCCCATATCTTAATAAGTCTTTGCCCAAGTCTGATATATATTTCCTCATCCAGCCTTTTGCATTAACCTATTTCTCCACACTTGTCTTAATCCTATCACATTCTCTCATATCAACTTTCCCCCACCCCATTTCTATTTTCCATAACCATATGCTGGATCCACCCCCTTGGGCAATGAATCCTGCCTACCTCTTCTAAATGAACTGGATTCTATTCTCATCTTTTACTTCACCTGGCTTTCTTCTGCTACTCTGTCACTACCACAGTATGGTCTACGAAATTCACTTCCAAAGTGTACCCTCCATTAACTGTGTTCTCTGCCTTACAGTCCATCAAAATGTTATCTAATTGGCTCATTTGTTAATATTAATCTCTCAGAAAGGTACATTTTCCTCTGGAATTCCGTTTTTCTTTCCATGTATTAACTAACCCCATCTATGCTATTCCTTTCTTAAGTATTTTTGTTTGTTTCTGTGAAACTCGATGACCACAAACAGTCTATGTGGCCCAAAAACAAAATTAAAATTCCACCCCCATCTTTCTAAGCTGGTCAATGGCATCCAGAAAATGTGCAACCACTTCCATTTTGTTGGTATCTGGGTCATAAAAAGACCTGAAAAACACAAATCCCCTGCTTTTTGCATCTCACTATCACCCACATCAGTTCCCCTCTTAAGCCTTTTTCTTTTCCTCTTTCTAGTCACTAAACCATACCCTAGCCCTCTCCTTTCCCCACATTGGCATGAATAACGCAACCAATCATAGCACTTCATCTGTAAATGAAACACCATGCATGGGCATGCGTAACTCACTTTATCAGAGCATTTCATCTGTAAATGAAACACCATACATAGGCATGCATAACTCAGCCAAACATAAAACATTTCATCTGTAATTGAAACACCATACATGGGCATGCATGACTCAGCCAAACATAGTATTTCATCTGTAACTGAAACATCATACATGAACATGCATAACTTAACCAAACACCATATATCCATTATCTTTCCATAACTTAGCTAACACCATTTTCATTTATATTGAGACATTTATAACCTACACATTCTATGCGGCAACACTGATCCTACCAGCCCCACAACCACCTACACCCCCCATCCTTTCAACATCCCTGCTGCCTCCTGGAACTAGGCTTAACTAGCTTTTGTGTCCAACCTGAAGGACCAAATATCATCTATGTTTACAAGTCAAAGACAAGTCATGTGACAACATATTGTTGCATTAATGAGTACAGTATCAGTATTGGCAGACTATATTAGACAGTATCCCTGAGATTCAGGAAGGACAATTTTCCATGCAAGAACAGTGTAAGAGCTCCTGCACACTGAGCGATTCAGGATAGTGCCATTTTCACATGCATGAGTGGCCCTACACTGTTCTAACATGGAAAACCGTGTGGCATGCAAATCACCTCATTTGCTGGTGAAAATCATGCAAATGAGGTGATTTAGCGATTCACCAAGCTGTCAGGTCTCCGTGCTAGAACAGTGTCAGTGCAGAAATGTATTCAGAAAATAAATGAGTACATTTCTACAACTGACAAAACAGAGGCATGACAGCTTGTGAAAAAGCATGTATTATGCACATTAGACATGCCAGTGTCCAAATATAAGGCCATTGGCATTAAAAAGTGATTAATTAATATGAAAATTAAACTTTTTTTTTGGCCGATCTCAGCCATTTAAGCATAGGGCAGTGGCGGGCAAATGAGATCAGGCCAAAAATAAAAAAAGAAAAATAGGAAAACTCAATTTTAAGTTAAATCTGCATTTTGCCATTATAGTCAATGGCATGCAGAATGTAAACAATACCAGGGAACACTAGATGTCAAGAGGAAAGGGTCAGTTTTAGTGCAGTAACTAATGACCTACACACTGGGCTATGCAAATGAGGGGAGTTATACTGAATCACATATTTCTTCAAAGTGTCATCTTGTACCTAACTGTGTAGGTGCAGTAAAACAACAGTGCAAGTCTAAGAGCTGAATGACTTCATAAGGGTGTGTGTCATGCTTGCTGTAAGCTCATTGGAGCTCTGTAGCCCGTGTTTGCCCTTAGCTAAGCACGGCTAAGGAAGGGGATGTGTCAGATGTGCCTGAGCACTGTGTACATAGCCTAAAAGGGTGGGCATGCCACACACCAGGTTTTAAACATGAAAAAAAAAAGGGGGGGGGAATCACAGCACTGTTTACATTTCAGCACTGGGTAAGCGCAGCATGCCTCGGGGCTTAAATAGGGAGGAGCTGGGAAGGTGAAACAGCAGTAGGAAGGCAATCAAGGAGAACTAGCATAGCTGGCAGGTAGAATGTATCAGAATCAGCCAATTACACATACAGCAGCCCAGCACACTACTATAAACTATGCAAACATCTTTCAGACTGTTTTTTCCCACAAACTCTACACCACTGGTGTACACAGATGGGGGATTTTTAACTGACAAAACTAACTAAAATGTTAGAGGCTGCTGCTGCTTTACTCCATCAATATGTGTTAGAGACTGAGGGTGGTGAGGAAGAGAATGCTGACAATGGACCCACAGTGAGGAGGAGGAGAAGAGTGAACAGACCCAGGGTAACCTACCAGGGCCTACATGAGCTGGAGATAGTGGAGTGCTATAGGGTGGACAGGGACATTCTACAGCAAAATGTCCAGCTGTGCCACCCCCGCCTCACACACAGAACCGACAGAGGGAAACCCATCCCATTGGATACCAAGATATGTGTAGGCTTAAGAATACTAGCCACAGGTACCTTTCAAAGACTAACTGGGGATATCATGGGGGTCTCACAAGCATAGTCATCCAGGGTACTCCACCAGTTCCTGTATGCCATGACACCACATGCCAGTGAGCACATATATTTTCCCAACACCCTTGAGGCATTGCCCAGAAGTATGCGTCTCTTCCACCATATAGCAGAATACCCTGAGGTAGTTGGTGCTATAGACTGCACACACATCCACATCAAAGCACCACCTGGTGAGTGAGATAGGGTCTACATAAACTGCAAGGGCTTCCCCTCCATCAACTGCTAGGTCATGTGCGATGCCCAGGGCATTATCATGAACATGTGTGCTGGCAGCCCTGGAAGCTATCATGACTCCCACATCTGGCATTGCTCACATCTGTATCAGGGGTTTGCCAGGGGTGACATCCCATATGGCCATCTAGTAGGGGATGCTGGGGATGCACTGGAGCAATGGCTAATAACACCCACCAGAAATGCACACACACCCAAACAAGAACACCATAATGAGGCACACGCACAAACCGGAATCATTGTAGAGTGTGTGTTTGGGATGCTCAAGTTATGGTTCTGCTGCCTTGACATATCCAGTGTTGCCTTGCAGTACTGTTCAGCTACATGTACACAAATGTTCATAGTATGTGCCATGCTACATAATATGATCCTGCAGAAACAGCTGCAGCAGGAACAGCACGGGGCAGGGCCATACAGCCCCCTACCATTGCCAAGGCCAGCACAGGCCAGAGGGACTCAGAGGAGGAACTTCCTGAACCTGCCCCTGTAGACAGAAGGAGGCATGCCCAGTATGCCAAGGCCTTGACAAAGAGGCAACACATAGCACACACACTGACACTGTAGGAACCCAGGGACTGACACCTCTCTCCAACTCACACATACAGTAAAACGGATGCCAAACATGACACTACCTGTGATTTATCATGTATAGGGAGTGTACTACGTACATCCGACAAAGTCAGCCCTCCAGCACCTTCATCAATACCGGCCCAGCAACAAGGTAAGTCACTCTTCCTATCAATTACTGAATGAAGTAGTATGTTCTGATAGGTGTATGTATGATATGAATGCAAGTATGCTAGGGAATTGGGTGGCTGAATGGGATAGCACCAGACAACTGACAGCTACATGGGTCAGCAGGAAATCCGTAACAAATACTGATGTTAACATACTAGGCAGTACTACACAAGGTGAAATCTCCCACCACAGTACATGTGATGGCCCAAATAACTGTGGTTGTCATTAGGTCACATACATGGATGTCAGTGAGAGTCACATACCCACCACCAGCCTCACACAGCAGGACAGGTGTAGATGACCATAAAGAAAGGCCAGGCTTAGGCCCCCAAATTATGGCAATGGTGAACAGCCGCCCTCCAGACCTACACAGACATATCACAACACATCTGGCAGTTGCATTTCAGTTCTGAAGGGTAAGAAGTCTGAAACTGAAATTTATGCCATTAAAATCTAACATGTGTACTCTACTGATATGCCTCATTTCTGCATGATAGGTCTCAATACAATATGAAATGGAAGCCAACAGAGTAACCGAAATACCAGTAGAGTCATTGCAAATGTTTAAAGTCTTCAGGTGTGCACCCCCCCCCCCACACACACACACAATCCCATGTAGAAATGCAGTAATATGTACGTTTGAGGAGTAATATCACTGGAGCACAGATTGCCAGAGCTGTCCCAATCTACATTGTTGCATGTGTACAACATTCAGGGGTCAGTGTGGTAAGTTTGTTGTGTGTTTAATATTGCCTGGAAGTGCTCAGCATATGGGCCTGGATGGTGCGTCTCAGTGGCCTAGGTACAGTACAGTGGTTGACAGGGCCATGTTCCAACAACTGCAGTGCCAACCACACAGCTTTTCAGCTACACCCATGTCAGCAGTTGTACATACTCACTGTCCAGATGTCAATATCTGTCACCGTTGGAAAGCTGGACACACCATGAATGGGGGCCCATACATAGAAACAGTACACAGGTGTAAGTAAACTACACAGAGTGCATATAAAATAACTGTCAACTGCACACAACTTTGGAATTATATATAGAGGTTAGCATCACATTAGTTGTTTCTCTAGTATGGAATGTCTGGACAATTACTAGCAGACTACAAAAGGCACAGTTATAAAGTAATGACAGGCTGCCCATCTCCGCACACAAGCCAGAATAAGGGGAATGTCCCAGGTATATCTGTGGGTCAGGTGCCAGTAGCTTCCATATCACACATGCACCCTGCTCACCCCACCATCAGCCACAGGTTTATCACAAGTCATATCCTTGCTGTAGGGAATGACTACAGCATGAACCCATCTCTATATGGGAATACATACATGATATTGTATGCTGAATAGGTGTCCAATGCAGGTGTGTCCATAGCTGTAAGCAGCAACCTGACCACATCCAGACTCATGGATCAGTATGAGCAGGAAGGATTGACAGGAACACCTCAACCCCATACCACTGTCACCCCGGCGTAATCCACTGGCTTGCAGCCTGGGAATGTATGAGTAACAAAATGCACTGGCCTGCTACAGATGGCCTGCAGCACTCTCAAATGGCCTACAGTTCTCTGGCAAATGCCCATGCCTCACCCATAGTGCCAATGTACAGAATGTCAGGGGGTCCAAACTACAACCTTACACAGTAAACAGAAAATAAATGCAAGGCCATGCTGACAAATGCCAGTAGCATGCCTTCCCATGTCCTACTACAAGAACTGTGGACCAGGCCATAAATACTACTGGGGTAAAGGCCCAACTATAGGAATACCTCTGAGATATTGCTTTCATAATGTTAGGAAGAGGAAAGAATAACAGGGGGGTGGTGTAGAAGTATGGATATCATGGAAACTTTAATGTCTGCCCATACTACCCCCTGACTGCAAATTCATGAATGAATAGCCACAAAACTGTGTGTAAACCACAATGTTAAGGTAAACTGACCAGATATATGAGCCCTGCCTCTGGATAACCTGGGTGTATCTGTACAGCTGAGAGATATGGCCCCAGCAGGATATGGCCATTCCATTAAGTTGAGAAAAGCACAAGAAGGGGATCCCCAGCCAGCATACTAACAAGGTGCTGGACCATTTATACATAACCAGCAGTCTATTGTCTGTAGCTACCCCTCCACAATGGCAGGAGTGTGCCAGAATGTGTAGTCTGTATGCCTCAGAATATTGGTCTCAGTTTCATTCATCTTGTATTTCCCTGGTAAATAACTGTGAGCAAAGAAAGATAACTGTCAGTAGTTGACATGATACATCACAGTGTAAAACAGTACACATGTCAGAAAATCTATGATACAAACAACCATGTTACATAAGCAGCACAGACAGCAATAGTTACAGTATCCCCTGTATGTTATGCCCATTGTGTCTCCATATTGGCACCTATCTACATATATCCTGTGAAAAACAGGTTGCTAGGTATAGATTTACCACACAAATCCCTGAACTGGAGTCCAACTCTCCTTGGAATGGATGCGCACACTAAATATAGAAGGTCATACTGTGCATGCTCCTACAGAGAAATGAAGCCCATGTCTGACAACAAAGTGGACTATGGGGACTGGGTTTTGCTAAATTATTATATTGAGGACCTAGTATATGTCCCAATGTCCATATTACAAGGCCAACAGTTGTCAAACACTGTAGAGGTTGGTGTAGACAATCCACAGCCCTAAATGTGTAGTGCCATGTGCAATGACTATATGACCATATGGATTAGTTAACAATATAGGCAACCTGTCTAATACTCATAGACCACTCTCCACCCAGGAATCATACACAAACATACTTGGCTAGGCATCAACCACTATATCAGTAGTTATCCTGCAAACTGCCTCACAGATAGTACCCACGGTGTGATTGCAGTGGACTCCATGTCAAACCAATGACCAGACATGACTGGCATCACACAGGGTATGGACCCATGCCCTCTCATGTTTGGGCTCTACCCTTCTGAGGTGCAGGAGAACACAAAGGCACCCTGGCTGATAATGTTTGCATACAACAGTAAGGTGAGTGATAGCATTCCCAATCCACGTGATATTGACCTCATGCCCAAAGGCCACTTGACACCTATGACTGTTGTCAAAACCCTGGACATTACCTCAATGCCAAGAGATGTGCCACCATTATCTTTGGGAACACCATGACTCACATGAAGTAATACATTGGTGGTAGTCCACTGAACAGTGACATTATTATAACAGAATGGGGAACACAGGTTAATAGTGAGCTGCTTGTTGACCACAACAGTGCCACTGACATCAAAAAGTACTTTGATGTGTTTCTGAATGAATGTGTGCTATCCAGCAAGCAAAAGGACATGGCACCCCATTCCATCCCCTCAGTAGCTCATTCAATGTGTACAGTGGCCCTTTTGCCATGCTCCCCACTGGATACCTGCAACAACTGTAGAGTCTGCAAATGTACCCCACAAAGGGAATACTTTGCAGAAAAGAGGAAAATCCCAGGATGCAAAAAACTCCCTTACTAGCCTCAGTAAGAAACTGAGATGCCTCATAAAATCCTCCAAAGCTAGTTACGAAAATAAAATTGCCAAAGATTCCAAAGACAACCACAAAGCATTCTATAACTATGTCAAGAATCTAAATGGCAATGCTCAGATCTGCTCTGAGCTAAAACAGAATGGCATTAAATATAATGATCCAAAGGATATTGCCAATATCCTGGCAGATCGATTCAGTGCCAACTTCACCCCCCTCTCACCCCCTAAATGGCCCATCTCAATACCGAAAGATTGACAAATTCCAGTAATAACGGCCACACAGGTACAAAACGCACTCTCTAAAGCCAAGAATACAGCATCCATGGGACCAGATGACATCCCGGGCTGTGTACTACATGAACTACAATATGAACTGGCACCTCACCTAAGTGTCATGTTTAATCATAGCCTCACCTCAGGTTTCGTGCCCACTGAGTGGCGCAGAGCTACAGTTATCCCAATCCACAAGGGGGGATCCACCTTGGATCCCGGAAACTACCGTCCCATCAGTCTGACAAGCCTTATCTGCAAGGCCATGGAGCGTATTATCATGGAACTTATAAACAAAGACTGGAAACCTTCAAACACTGGACCCCACCCAGTTTGGGTTTGTGAAGGGCCGATCTTGTCTCCTGAACCTGATTGACTTCTTTGAATCAGTCTCCAGAGCCATGGACAAGGGTAAGGTGGTCCACACAGCCTATCTAGACCTTGCCAAGGCCTTTGACACCATCCCCCACTCTGGAATCATAGATAAACTTACTAAGTTGGGCATTAATCCCTATGTCACCCAATGGGTTGCTAAATGGCTTACTGATAGAACCCACACTGTAAAAGTCGCCGACTCCAAATCCAGCTCCAGACAAGTGACAAGTGGAGTACCTCAGGGTTCAGTCCTGGGGCCGCTCTTGTTTGGCATCTACTTCTCTGAAGTACAGGTCAACACTAAGAGACTCTGGCACAAAGTTTGCAGATGACTGCAAACTGGGAGCCATTATTGAATCCCCAAATGATGTGGATACTCTACAAAAGGGCCTTACAGAAACAGTTGCTTGGTGCCAGAGCCATGGGCTCAAGCTCAATGCCAAGAAATGTATTGTTATCCGCTTTGGGAAAAACATGTATCCATGAATTACCATATAGGTGGCAGTACACTAAACACAGAAAGTGTGATAAGAGACTTAGGGACACAGGTGGACAGTGGTCTCACCTTCGATAACCACATCGCCACAACAGTCAGGAAATCCTTCTATGTGGCACACCTCATCACGAAGGGCTTTTCATCCAGAAAGAAGGAGGTCATTGTCCCACTGTACTCATCCCTCATTAGACCCATTATAGAATACAACGCCCCATTTGGTATGTACCTCTCAAGACATCTGCAACAACTGGAAAGGCCTCAGAAATACCTCACTAAAAGAATCACAGGCCTAAAGCAGATGCCCACGCTGACCGCCTAAAAACTCCAGCTATACTCTGTCGCATATCATCTACTCAGAGGCGATCTCTGCTTAACATACAAGGCCATGTCAAACCCAGAGCTGTTGGACATGCTACACTTAAAGAAATCCCAATCCCTCAGAGCTACACCCAGGGATCTAAACCTTGTCATCACAATAAACAAAACATGCTGGAGGGATAGGTTCCTGACCCAGAGACTCCCCAGACTCTGGAATAGATTGCCCATACATGTCAAGCAGAGTGCCTCTTTGGACCTCTTCAAGAGGAACCTTGACGATTGGGTGGGAGAAAGGAAATTCACCCCAGGGATCACGTCAGTCGCCCTGCTAGACAGGGGTCCAGGAAAGTAAAGAATGTGGGAAGAAATAGCCAGGGAATTGTTATGGCTAGGCTTGTATAGGCCCTAGGGCTGATAGCCTAGTACCAGCCTATGAACCTATGAACCTACTATGCCTTATACACATGCCCTGTATGGACAGACTCCAATAACACCAATGAACCCCCGTATCATACTGTCTATGTAGATGCAATCACTACCTCAGTTACACAGCTATGTCTCACCAAACTAGGTAAGGAAAGATACTTCTGAAGATACCAGTCTGTCCACACAACATGCCCCAGAGACCTCAAGCACACTTCCACACTTCAAAGAACTTGCATGTGGGACATGTGCACATCCCAAACACTGTCCATGTTATAAAATATCAATTACATACATGTGAAGCAGTGCACATCACTGGCCACCCACAATAGAAATCTGAATGAGTGGATAGGGAATACAATATCCACCCATGGGGACCACTCCAGTGACTATACTCCTTAGCCACACTGGGGACAATTGTCATGTGGCCTGATGCCAGGGAATTCCCTTGAGCTAGCATTGTAGAGCCTTCAGACCCATTCACCTACTACACACGTATGAAGCAATGAACCTATGGATCTCATCACTGGCAAGGTTGTGTGTGTGTGTGTGTGTGTGTGTGTGTGTGTGTGTGTGTGTGTGTGTGTGTGTGTGTGTGTGTGTGTGTGTGTGTGTGTGTGTGTGTGTGTGTGTGTGTGTGCGTGTGTGTGCGTGTGTGTGTGTGTGTGTGAATAGAAATCTCAGTGTGTTTGGTTGATGAATATCCCCTGTGGCTGTGGGTATTAGAAATCAGAGGTGTGTCCAAACCACAACACATACCAGTCTCCACTCTACAACAGATGTTGTAAATCAACATATACCTATGTACAACCCTCAGCCCTATAATCTGTGAGGCATATTCAATCACTGTGTTACAGACCGGGGAATTCTATGCAGATACTGCTATACCCTGCCTAAGACTTGGTGGATGTGTTACCAGACTGCCATATCCCTTGGTCTTGCTGCAGAGCCACATCCTGGTGACACACAGGGACACCTAGAACAGAAACAGGATACATCATGTGAGAACACATTCACTCAGCACTTCACTTGTGGGAGGAGAGAGGGGTAAAGCTGGTACTGAATGTGTTGCCAAGACTGCTGCCAAGGAGAGGTATTAGCATTGTGCAGTAACTCACAACATTTGTGTTTAATGCTGTGGCGGTTGTTGATGCAACTATCAAAGGCTGCTGTGATTGTTGTAAGTATCTGCTGCATGTCTGCCATCATAGATGCCTGTAGAGGATTCCATGAGGGATCTCAAGTTGTGTTTGAGGCTAATAAGGGAGTTCAACAGTCATGGGACACCACCTTTCTCTGCAACAGTGTCCTCCTCCTGTTGCACTCTTTAGTAATGGCAGGCGACCATCACATTGTCTCCCATTGTTTGGAGGACAGTGTCTGGGTTCTGTTGGCTTTGGCTAGTACCACGCATTCATGTACCTGTTAGTACAGTGCATATGTGTATGATTCCACAGTCATGCAGCTATTTCCCATTGCCATGTGTGCAGTGAAGTCATCCACCCCTGTGTTCATGGCTACAAAGTCAGCTTTGGAGAGGTTTTAGTAGGTGGTTACCTTTGTGGGGGGAGTGGCTGACAAGTTGAGTTCCATGTTGATTACAGCCTGTGTGGATCTCACCATGCAGGGATTGACATCTGTGGGTGAGCAACAGTCCCATATTTAAGTAGTCAACACAGGTCAAGGTTGTTGCATCCTCTACCGGAGCTCAGTATGAGCTGGTCCAGGGCATTGGAAATGATGAATCCCAGAAGTGTTGGGCCACTGTACTGGTGCTTGGCTACTTTCCCAAGGTGATGGAGGGGTAGTTAAAGTCTCATACTATGTCAGTGATGTGTTGGACCTTCATAGATGGCAGGGTGTTGAGGAATGTGCATTGACAGTCTAGTGACATAGATGTGGACCAATAGCAGGCTATGGTCTGGATTGCACTATTACCCAAAGGCAGTTGTACTGGAAGTATCTCCAATGCATTATGCTGGGATAGTAGTCTGGAGGTGTTCCTAGCCATAATGAATATGGAGACAACACCACCTGTGGAGGTATGGTATTTTCCATGTTTGGGGGCTGATAGCTGTGGAATGCATCATAGCCTGATACTGCAGGGCTGCTGTCTGCTGCTGTGAACCACCTCTCCATTACAGCAGACATGCGTCCTCCACTCTGAGTGCTTTGAGTGACTGCATCCTGACAGATGTCTACCATTGAGCAGCATGACCCTCAGATTGCATACATGTCTAGCTGTTATAGTGGTAATTACATTAGGAATACTGCCTAATGATGCATCATAGGGGTGGCAGGACACTTAGCCAGCTCCTGGAAACCCAGCGCTAACAGATGTAGGACATCTGTAGCAAATCATTGGGTTGTCACTCATGTCATCCCAAGCAGAGAGGTACTGGATCCCCTGAGAATGACACAAAACACTTAAGCCATTGTTGCAGTCAATCATCTGTTGATATTACCGCAGCATCATTCTAGGTGATGGCAGTACAGTGCTGAGGGCTACTGTCACACCTGCCTGGACCACATACTCAGAGAGTTCAACCGTGTCTCTTGCCATGTAATCCAGAGAGGTGTGTCCCACGTCATTCACACACACCTGGATACAGAGTGATACTCATAGTTGTTGTGGAGTGCCATGACTGGCTGCGTCATGCGTTGGATGCTGGCATGTGATAAATATTTGGCTGTTACCTGCTCCATATTCAACTTAGTGTGTGGGATATGTGTGTGCCTCAGTACTGTGTTACCCATGATCACTGAATTGTGCAAGGTGGTTAGCCTTAGGAGCTTAGGTTGAGGGGCACACTGTGTAGGTTAAATATGCATCCCTTGGTATGTTCCATGTCATGATGTCCGAGTGGGTGTCTGTCTTGCTGGTCTGGTCTGTGCTGTTTGGGTAAATGTCCATTGACTGCCTCTGTGAAGGTGGGTGTGTGGCTTTTCACTGTATGTAATGGCTGTCAAAGTGGGTATCATGGTGAGCTATGTGTTCCACATGGTGTGGTGAGGGTGTTGATCTTATCCTCTTGACCTGCTAGTCCAGTCTTTGCTGGAGAGTGCATATGTCCACATTGGGTGATATACGGGTAAATCTCACAGGTCTGAGTGTTTGGAGTTTAGATGGGAGGGTTGTCTGTGTACATGAGGCAGTTGCAACAGTGCCTCAGAATGGACAAGTTCATCAGGTTAATGGGTGAATGCACAGAAAACTGCCCTTCAATCATGCCAGGAGGGGTGGGCATAACTATTAAGTACTGGGGCTACTTCTGTGATGAACGAGTACTGCTGATGGCTCCCAGGTGTGCCACACTTCTTGATACAATAACCTGGTGAAGTATCAAGCCATAATGCTATTTGAAGTTCAAGACAGAATGAACTACCATGATGTAAGGGTGGAACAGAAGGCAGACTGTCTGTCACCTGTAATACTTTACCACAGCTGTGCAGTTATCAGCAGCTTTGGCCAAATGAAAATTCAGTAAGCTCTGTAGCATGCACGGTAACTGTGTAACACTATGGTAGACATAGCTACATTGGCAGGAGTTCTAATCCCAATATTGGCAAGTATGTGTGTGTGAATCATATACTGTCTGGCTTATAGTATTTTTCACTTGTGCACTATCCTTCACACTTCCCCTCATCCCAATTTAGTAGTCCTGTTGATGTCATCCACCTTAGAAGTACCTTTGGAGTAGGTGGACATGTATATGCTCTATGGCACGTCTGATAACTGCGTAGCACTATAGTAACAATAACTAGAAAGGCAGGAGTTCTAATCACTTTACTGCTAACTGTTTGGATGTGTTTGTGTAAGAATCATGTAAGGTGTGGGTTACATCATTTTTGACCTGTGTACTAAACTTTACACTTCCCCTCACTCCAATGTAGTAGTCTTGTTGATGTCATCCACCTTAGAAGTACCTTTGGAGTAGATGGAAATATGTAAGCTCTGTGGAGTGTCTGATAACTGCATAGCACCATAGAAGAAATACATAGATAGGCTGCAGTTCCAATCCCAATGCTGGCAACTGTATGTGTGAGGATCATATCTTGTGTGGCTTATACAATCCCCCTCACTCCAATGTAGTAGTCTTGTTGATGTCATCCACCTTAGAAGTACCTTTGGAGTAGATGGAAATGTGTAAGCTCTGTGGAGTGTCTGATAACTGCATAGCACCATAGAAGAAATACATAGATAGGCTGCAGTTCCAATCCCAATGCTGGCAACTGTTTGTGTATGTGTGAGGATCATATCTTGTGTGGCTTATACAATTTTGATGTATGTAACATACAAAGCCAGTGACCACCTCCCGCTGCCATTACTGTACATAGTGTGGTAACAGCATCTGCCTCACATGCAGCAGGTTAAACCATTGTACAGTCCTCTGTACAGATGTGTCTGGAATATCCAGATGTTTGCAACCTATACATGGTTGGAAGTGTTCTGTGTGCCTTAACAATGCCCATGTATGTGATATTGTAGCCAAATAGATCACAGTGAGTGTACTGACACTTGACTTATGGCAGCATGAGGTATCATACCTGACTGAAACATCATGCTGATAAGACGTGCCGCCCACAAAGGTGGCCAGCCATGTAGGTGCAATACATGAGTCCAGATGCTTGGTTTTACAAGTGAACTGTTCATGTTATGGGTCACATTAAAGGCTGGAAGAGGTGTGGACTGACATAGTGTTGTCCTAATTAGTATGTAACAGAAACACCCTTGGATCTTAACAGGGTTGTGTACACAATTTATATCCACTGTATACCACTAATGTGTCACACATGTCCCTACCTTAGGCCGATTGCCCAGCCAATTTTGCTGGCCTCTGTCCAGACGTCTTGGCACTGACAAGTTGTGAGGTATGCTACAGGAATTTTGAATTCATGTCAGATAGCCCCAGTGGTGACCACTGTGATGCACTGCAGTTAACCCCAGCACAGGTGAACATGCACAAAAGCAATATAGCTATTACATAAAGCAATATAGCTATCACTGATAGTTGTGTGCATGGTAAATTGTATGCCCTTCACATGTCTGGGGCATTGCCAAGCAGCAACAGGACAATGTCATACTCACAAGCTTCAGGCTGCTGTCACATATGCAGACAAGAGGGTCCTAGGTAGTTGTGAGAGGGAGTTATTGTCAGCAGACTCACACATGGCCTTTGTAAAGGAATGATGCAGCATGTCTGCACATTTAAAGTACTAACCCCAATAATACACAATATTCTGCCCTCACCATAGATGTGCACCTCTGTGCATTAGAAAACCCCATCCACAACTGCAATCGAACCTGACACATGGATGTAGATACAATACAGATACATCTGTGTACCATGACAGATACAATGTCTGATACATTAGTGTACTAATCCTCAATGGGCCCTTACCTGCACGCTCCTCATCCAGTGTGTGTGTGCAATCCACCTCCATAATGCTTTGCTCAGCTTCATGGCTTGTGCTTTGGGTGGGTACTCCAAGGTTGGTGAGGAGCTCCTCGGTGGCTTTCAGTGGGGGCTGGATGGCTGGGCCCCCACCTGTGACAAGCTGGTCCCTCGCTGCAGCAGCAGCCCATTGACGGGCATGGTGGATGAGGTCAGTGGCCTGATGCTGCACCTGCTCATAGGTTCTGCTGTGAAGGCCGGCATAATTTACCCTGTAGACCAGACTGTTCCACAGGGCAGTCCTCTCCCACACATCTTCTGCTCTCCATCCAAATAACAGAGCATAATGTTCAATCACATATTGGGTGATGATGTCAGTTTCCCCAACAGAGAATGCTGGTAGGCAAGCCCTCTTCATGTTACATGGAAGACATAAACAGGAAAAAGTTCACAGGACCTCATACGGTTGTCAAATTGCACATCAACAGTGGATATTACTTGCAAATAATCCACACTACACAATAACTCTCCAATCTATCATGGCTATAGCAGCTTGCATTACACTCCTGGACCTTGAGCTATCTTATTCCCTCCAATTTTGGGCACTTGATTGCATAATCCTCTATTCTCCATTCATTTCTGTGTAGAGGGTTGACAGTGGCCATCTTCCATTTCGATGGTGTGTGGATGGTGGTAGGTCTGGGTTTGACTGTGGTGTGTGATGGAGCTGTGAGCACATGCCTGAGTTCATGTAGGAGGCAGATAGCGATGTTATTATGCCCCATGGAGATTTGCTGTTGTTGCCATCAGTAGGCAATATGCACATGCTCACCATTGCTGAGGGGAGGAGTGTGGTTGATGTGCATATCCCCCTATACAGCTGGGGTGGACAGGGTAGTGATGTCCCCACCTAACCTGCCTGATGCAGGTTGCATATATCCATGGCATGTGTGTATGAGGTGTTCTTTACCCAAAGTACAGGGTGAATTGTGATATTTCCTCTGAGACTGACAGCATATGTGGAGACACTGTTGCAATTGTCCTTGGTGGTGTGGATATGTCTGATTTGTAGGCATAGTCAGCCTTACAGGAAGTCACCTGTGAACTTACATGCTTGCTCAGATAGAGGTGGACTTGCTTCCAAGTTGTTGCCTGCACCTATGTGTCCCAGTACAACCAATATAGCAACCTATTATGTGGTTTGTGTATTGCTGCTGTTCACCAAAGGGGATTACTCTACCTTGGTGGAGGCTGGTTATACAGGTCAGGTACTGCTGAGTCCATATAGCTATAGTGGATATAAAGGGTACACACCCCTGTTACAATGCCTGGTATTTGTGCAATTGGAACATGACACCACAATAACTCATTTCAAAACAATTCTTACCTTTAATGTGACATATAGCCTGTGCAATTCAATTGAAAACATAACAATCTGATCTGTGAAAACATGAAAATAATAATCAGTACAATAACCCAGTTGAATGAGTGTGCCCACTCTTAAACTGATATGTTGTGTATGCACCTCTTGAGATAGTTACAACATTCATTTGTCTTGGTTTGGACTCTAACATCATGGCACATCTTCACTTGGCAATAGTTGATCACCTTCCTAGAAACACCTTTGATTGTTTTTCAATGGAATTGTACAGGTTGGGTTCACTTTCAAGATGAGAAACATTATGAAATGATCTTCTGTGGTCTGATTGTCATACAGCACACACACCTGGCATTTCAACAGGGGTGTGTACACTTGTGATATCCACTGTATATAGGTGTTTATATAGCTGGTAGTGGTAGTCATAGACAGAGGGTCATAACACAGTTGGACACTTCTCTGATTACTACCTAATAATCATGCCTACTCTAGTACCCATATCAGTGTCAGGGCAATGCAACAACCAGTAGCTATACACATTTATGTCTGTGGTATGCACTGACACTATTACATACATGTGCAACATGCACAACCTATGTACCTGACTGCTTGAAACCCATGTGATTGGTTGTGTGCCTTCCAGATGAACACAAGCATATGTATATTGTGCTCAGGGGATACCTGGTATACATTTCTCTTCTATGTTAGTATGGCACACTGTATTTACAGTCTTGCTGCTCAATCATACTTCTCAGCTTGTTACAGCAGTACGTCTGGACAATGGCACACATACATGGGTGAAAAAAGGGACATCAGTACTGATATTGTATCAATAAAGCTGCACCTTACATTAGTAAGTTGATTGCACAGAAGGCTTTGACATCACTGTGATAACCTGGAAGATGTCCAACAGTCATAAGTAGGTTATTATATTACAATGTCATTGCTCACAGACCTACCAATGGTTTGGCTGACATAACACAGGTATATGTGTATGTGACTACAGATATCAGTCACAAATGTGCTTATTGTCCAGCAGAACACTGTACAGTTGAATGTTATCAATTCAATATATCACATGCAGTTCAACACACATCTGCAACAGTACTTCATTATGCATATGCCCTATATAGGTCTTTTAGCTTTACAAGACAAACATGTGTCATACTCATATTCACAGGTAACATATGGATATGGACACCATCCCATTAACTGGCCTAGCAGTGGCACAGTCACAACTGTTTGACAGACACCCCAATGGTTGTCGTATATGAGCTGTCCTTTCCCAGGGTGAGTCAGGCTCCTGAGCTGTGATCCTACCTCGCAACCTCTTAGAGCATCACATTTGGACAAAGCCTAAAATGATGGGGGGATAAATAGGGACAGACTTTAAATATTCCTGTTACAAATTTAGCAAGTTTGTAGAATAATACATTTTGCATTACCGTGAATATTCTTAAGGATGTGGAGTCTTAAACTCAAGTGTTTGTCATTGCTTGATGACTTCAATCCTCAGATATTTGCCAGAAAAATACAGATTTCAGGAGGAACAGGCAAAAAACTATGATGGGAAAATCTGGACATTCTGTGAAGATATGTACAGTTGAGAGGTATGGCCGTGATCTCTCCCACTGCAGAGAGGGCCAGATGCTATGGCCATAGCAGCTGCTCAGCAGGACATTAGTACAGCAAGTTTTGGTGGGACATATATTCTTTCAAATCATATTTCCCATTATTACAGACTAAGTACTACATTCAATTATATGCTTACATGTTCCACTTATTTTTTTTCTTCTCTTTTCCAGTTTATATTTTATTTGTTTTCTCTCTCTCTCTCTCTCTCTCTCATATCTCTCTCTCTCTGTGCACTACAGGGATAGAGCTGGTTTGAATAGGTGGCAGCATGGCTTTTGTAGGTGATGCTCATGGCCAGGTGATGGCCTGTGCACCTATTGGTGTTCCCCACTTGTTAATTGCAAGCAGAGCAGCTGTGTAATTCTTCCAATAGCCAATGTAATGGCAACACATTCCTATAATTGAGTTCTCCGTGTGGGCTTTGGCCCTTTCCCTTACTTGTGAGGAAGACACCCTGGAGTTGTGGAAGCTACTACCTCTTACAACAAGACATGTGGAGACAAGTCAACTAAATGGTGGAGAAGGTTCAAGACTTAGGGGCAGAATGTGAGTAATGCTGTTATCTGTTTGGAATACTGCTAGTTTAACAGGGTTTGTCTGCACATGTTACTTCTGCATGGGTTTTAGTCTGACAAAGTTCTCTCTCTGCATAGCTCTCAACTGTAGGGCTATCCATATAATAGCCATGGGTTAGCCTATGTTTGGTCTGTTTCCCAGACAGATGTTGTCCTTGGCAAATCAGTAGCATACGCTGGTGATTACATTCTGTAAATTTTACCATCCATTTGTTTTTCTGACTTTGTATCCCTCAGAAAAGATATGTTACAACAAACCCTGTAACACCAGCAACTTTCTCAGTGTATAACAGCACTATTTCAAGTATGGCCATGTATTCAGGCCTCTGTCCACCAATTAGGCTTTGTCCAGATGTCGTACATTACAAGGTTGATAGGTATACTGGTCTATCATTGTTTAGTGCTATCATTCCTGTTGAGGGAAAAGGCTGGAAAACATGTCGAAGCTTGCACATTCAAGACGTTGGTGTATAGAGAATGCTCTTAGACACCCTTGTAACATATTTTATGAGGGGGAGAGTAACATATGTTTTAAAACTGGGCTCTTAGAACATGTGAGACATATTACTGATAAGAATGATGACAGCTTATAGCCATACATTTGAATAAATCTCACCATGGGGACAGTAGTGGGTTCCAAGGTACTGTTTTTGAAAAATTCTGTTCCTCAGTTTGATGAAACATTCATAAAAGGACAATTGTTATGTACAGACACAATGTATTAATAATAAATGTGATGCTTTATCCTGTAGGGGGTTAAATGAGGAGTGTAATTATAGGCTGTGTATTTAATTATGTAATTAAGTGTTAATTGCTTCTTGTGATTAAGGCATGTATTTCTTGTAATGTTTGATTCCTTGAAGGCTTTTGCCAAGACATCAGAGTATAATAAACATGTGTGAATTACTGGCTGGTTGTATTTCTCTTTGCTATGTTCAGACATTTCAGTTGTTTTGCTAAGTGGTTGTTGTATGTCTGGCCATTGTATATGGGCTATCACTATGTTGTAGCAGTGTGCTGTTCACTTATTTATTTGGACTGTGGGGGGGGGGCAGATGTGAGTGTCATGAGTCCTTTTGTATCCAACTGTGCATGCTGCCCCAGTTATGGGTGGTCTATCAGCAACATATGTTTGTATATGTATGCATATATATATATATATATATATATATATATATATATATATGTGTGTGTGTGTGTGTGTGTGTGTGTGTGTGTGTGTGTGTGTGTGTGTGTGTGTGTCTGTGTATATATATATATATATATATAAATATATATATAAAATATAAGTTTTATATATATATATATATATATATATATATATATATATTTATATATATATATATATATATATATATATATATATATATATATACACACATATCATCTTCTTCTTTCAGCTGTTCCCATTAGGGGTCGCCACAGTGTATCATCTGTTTCCATTTCTTCCTGTCCTCTGCATCTTGCTCTGTCACACCAACCACCTGCATGTCCTCTCTCACCACATCCTAGCCTTTCTCCTCTCTTCCTGCCTTCGGCCATGCCTTCCACCTCTTCTCCTCCTTTGGCCAACAGTAGCCCAATTTCCACCAGCACCCTGCTGGCTAACAGTGCTGGTGGTGGTTGTTGTTAACCCGGGCCTCGACCGATCCAGTATGGAAATATTTACTGGTGTCCACATGAATTATTTGGTGAAGTATTACGCCGGATGCCATTCCTGACACAACCCTCCCCATTTATTCGGGCTTGGGACTGGCACAAAGAAATGCACTGGCTTGTGCATCCCCAGTGGCTGGGTTTTATATATGTATATATATATATATATATATATATATATATATATATATATATGTATATATATATATATTTATATATATATATATATATATATATATATATATATATATATATATATATATGGGTCTACCTGAAAACACCGACATGCAAAAACACCGATAACAAGATAACCGAAACCACAAAATTGAAAGTTCAAAAACATGAAACTTCTCATGCCCGACAAACCACAATCTTGACAATCAACAAAACAAAACAAATACTTTTTCCGTAAAACACACACACAACACAAGCACACCAAAAGCCTTACAAACCTACACTAATCCTTACATACACAACTATCTATGCACTAACCTTAACCCAAACCCTAACCCTAAGGTCCGTCACTATCGCACACTCACCTAACCCGCGCCCTAACCCTAACTCACTTAACCTCCCCTAACCCTAAAGTCTGTCACTATCATACACTTACCTTAACCACACCCTAACCCTAACTCACTAAACCCACCCCTAACCTTAAAGTCTGTCACTATCGCACACTTACCTTACCTGCACCCTGACCCTAACGTCCGTCACTATCACAAACTTACCTTAACATGTCGGTGTTCTCAGCGTCGGGATTTTCAATCATCGGTCATCTCCATTGTCAATCTTCTGGTGTCGGTTATCTCATTGTCGGCATTGTCAGCGTTCGGTGTTTTCAGGTAGACCCATATATATATATTGTGCATGTATATATTTGTGTACACACACACACACACACACACACACACACACACACACACACACACACACACACACACACACACACACACACACACACACACACACACACACACACACACATATATATGTGTGTGTGTGTGTGTGTGTGTGTGTGTGTATACACACACCTTAGTATTTATATATCTATATACTGTTATACACACATATGTATCTCCATACATATCTATCTCTCTCTCTATGTATATGCTTCTTCAGACATATATATTTATAGATACTAATCCTTCCTAATTGCGCAGTCTCTTCCCTATTGTAAACTGGCTGTAAAGAAGGGTATGTCTGAGAAAACATCCTAAAGCTATACAGCTGAGGTGGCTTACTGGTAAATTGCTTTGACTATGGTGTGCAGGGTGCTGCGTTCAAGACCTACAAGGGGTGTTTATTTTGTTGCTAGGCAGAACAAGGAATGTTAGATACAGAGTGATGAAGGCAGTTTTGAGTAGCTTTAAGTGTGTTTGTGCCTGTTTGCATGATGGTTAGCGGTGCTAACGTACGGCTAAACAAATAGGCACTTACACTGTGTAGACTTTGCTTACCAGTGCGCAAATCTGCTTAGCATTTACATTTATGCAATGCTGAAAACTGCTAAGCATAGCTCAGCCCTGGTAACCAGTGATCATATTCATGTCTGTAAAATAGCAGGGTAATGACATTGTTAATAAGTGCATTTAATTTCCTGTACATAACATGTTTATATGTGCTATTACAGTAACAAGGGGTGTGACTATACTGCATGGGACACATGGGTAAACATAGGTAGTACTACAATCTTTTTTCTTTGTATTTGTTTTATACATGGGTAGTATCCCAGGTTATATGCAGTCACACTTGCATGTTACAGCAGCTACATTGCACTGGTTGACAAAAATAGTTTAACACATATTGTATCATTACGTTAGTCATTTTAACAGTGTGTTCCCAAGTAAAAGTAGATTGCAGATCGTAGTGCTAGAACACTACACCCCTGCATGCAAAGCTGGGACTCTGAGTACTGACTATCTTCTTCTTGGTGTTTGAGCTGTATGTTTTTATGTATCTCCTATTGGATATTGATCTAATATATTGATATTAACTGTAGACTACTATGTTTTTTGGACATGTCATTGAGGATTGCTGTTGTGTAGTAATGGCATACCTTTCAATTTCAGACTTCTATCTTTCAAAACATTCATCCTAATGCATAACCTGTTGGCTATCTACTTTCTGTCTGTTCTCTGTACAGATGTGCAGATGTCAGTATTTTTAAGGCCATGCCACTATGTAGGTGCCCACATAGTATTGTGCTGTGGGCCTGGACACTGCTGCTAGTTCCAAAATATGGGACATTCCTTAATGTGGGTCTTGCTCCTTTTCTTTGCCTGTGTGGGGGACTTTACAGAGGTGGTGGGCTACAGATTCACCTACAGTAAGTGGCAATATGTCACAGGACAGGACATGTGGAGACAGACAAACAACATGGGGGACATAGCCCCAGATTTGTGAACAGATTCTATGTCATCAGTGCTGTTATACACATGGTGGATTGCCAGATTGACAGGGTTTGTGTGGACATGCATTTAGTGAGTGACTTCACGACTGACAGTGATATGTCTCTGACATACCTCTGCACTGGCATGCTTTCCAGAGACTGGCCACATGTCTGCCTGGTATGTTTTGCCTGTTCCTCAGATAGTTGGTGTCCTTGGTAAATCAGTTGTGGACTTTGGGGAATGCAGTCAGTAAATACTCACATCTATTGGTATTACCAATGTCATATTTCTCATGAAGGATGTTACAACAAACCCAGTAACATCTGCAACTGTCTCAATGTATGACAGCAATATGTCCAATCTACCCCTTGTTTGTGCCTCTATCCCCAATTGATGTCAGGCTTTGTTCAGATGTCAATGAGGTGCATACATATTTATTATCATTGTTTCTTGACTTCATTCCTGCTGTGAGGACCATGCCCTGGCCCAGCAATCAAGGAGCCTCAATGCTCACCACTAACACCAGGGAGGTCATCTCCTAGAAGAGGAAAGGGTAACTAATACACACAGTAAAGTACAATTTCCCTTAAGTGCACACAGAGATCACAGTCAGTCTGGGGCTGGTAGCTCCTTTGCTCTTTAGGTCCCCAGTAAGACTCCCCACTGGCACAGCTATAGGGTCCAAATGTGACTATTCAATTTAAGGCTTATTAGAGTGGCCTATTATGATAACCTCTCTATATATATGCAATGTACTCTAGAGCCCACTTCTCTACACAAACCAGCCACAGGTAAAGGTTTTTTTAAATATTTAATAATAAATAATTAAAACACAAGACAATACTACTACACCACAGAGATATCTAAGAGTTCAGAGATCACACAGAAACCTAAAATAATACAGTAGGATAGGTCTGATGTCAAAGAAAAACACTTAATCTAACTTTCTAATCTTTAGCTATTCTTAAGAGAATACACAGTGCTATAATCCTACTTACATAAATAAAGAGCATAAGCAGTACTGGGGTTGATGGTCCAAGACAAATGCCTTTAGTGTCTCACTGAACAATAGTTTTTAAAACACTAACAAACAGCTCTGCTAAGTCCCTCCCAAATTACATCATTTTGACACTTAGGTTTTCCCAGTATTCACATTACATCATCTTGACACTTAGCCTGGAGTTCCCGGGCCACAAACTGTATTATTTAGCAAGCTAACACCTGCTCAGGAAACTACAACAATAAAAGACATTTCATATGTATACTCTAACAATTATTCTTTAAGTTAGGACAATAGAAAGAATGTGTTCAGCTAGATGCTTCAGCACCATTTTTTAGATAATTGTAACTTCAAAGAACGTTTGAAATGCTTGGCTTGATTTTCCTTACAGCAGATGGCAATGTTGCAGCAATCTTGAAGTTCACATTTTACACTGTTTTCTTTCATTGAAGAACACAAGCCTGCATTTTACATTTATTTATACAAATGATAGAATTATGTATCAAATTCTATTTGACTAGGCTGGCAGCCTTCGCCCATCTTTCCCCAATCTTCACATCTCTTCCCCCTGGAGAACTCAAGCTAGTTTTTCAAATGACCCTTGAGAAATGCCGCTTGAGAGGGTTAGGTCTATCTGAGGGTACCTCAACCCATTCCCTGTCTTGAGAGCCCATCTGCATTGGAATTACTACTCCCACTGCGGTGCTGCACTAACATATCATATGCTTGCAACCCCAGGCTCCATCTTAGCAACTTGGCATTTTGCTGACTGGCTCTGTTTAACATTATTAGAGGGTTGTGATCTGTCATTACAGTGAATTTTCTTCCATACAGATAAGGCTGAAGTTTCTGCAGTGCCCATACTATGGCTAGACATTCCATTTCTACAGCTGCATAGCATTCCTCCCTGGGTTGGAGCCTATGACTGAGATAAACCACTGGGTGCTCTTCCACCTCTGAAGAAATCTGGATAAGTACAGCCCCCACCCCATGGTTCAAAGCATCCACCTGTACAACAAATTATTTGCTGTAATCTGGACTGGCTAATACAGGGGGTCCTCCCAAAGCTTCTTTAAGTTTCTGAAATGCCTTCTCACATGCTGGGGTCCATACTAACTTATCTGGCCTGTTCTTCCTTGTCAGGTCTGTGAGGGGAACAGCTGTAGTACTATAACTAGGAACAAACTTTCTGTAGTACCCTGCTGTCCCTAAGAATGCCCTCACCTGCTTTTTGGTAACAGGTGCAGGCCATGCCTGAATAGCTTCCACTTTGGTAGGTTCTGGCCTTATCTTACCACTCCCCACTCTATGTCCTAGATAGGAGACCTCTGCCATACCCACCAGAAATTTTCTCGGCTTAATGGTCAACCCTGTCCTCTGTAGTCTGCCCAGCACCTCCCTGACATGCTGAAGGTGCTCTGGCCAGGAATAGCTGTAGATGGCAATATCATCTAGCTAAGCAAGGGCAAACCTTTCTGCTCCTGCTAGGATATTATCCACCAGCCTCTGGAAAGTTGCTGGAGCATTCTTCATCCCAAAGGACATCTTTGTGAACTCATACAAGCCAAAAGGAGTTAAAAAGGATGACTTCTCTCTAGCACTGGGAGTCAGGGGCACTTGCCAGTAACCCTTGGTAAGATGAATGGTTGTAAGATACTTAGCCCCACCCAGCTGCTCTAGGGCCTCATCCGTCCTAGGCATGGGGTAAGCATCTGACTCTGTGTGACTATTTAATTTCCTGTAATCCACACAGAATCTGGTGCTGCCATCCTTCTTTGGCACCAACACCACTGCTGAGGCCCAGGGACTGTTGGTCTCTTGAATCACCCCTAGTTCCAACATTTCCTGTACCTCTTCCCTCCGTGTCTGTTTGACTCTCTCAGACACCCTATAAGGGGCCTGCCTAATAGGCCTTTGGGGTCCGGTATCCACCTGGTGCTGCACCAGGTGGGAGCTCCCTGGTTTCCTAGTGAACATGTCCCCAAATTCCTGCAACACTGCTTGGATTTCTTGAACCTGGGTAGGAGATAGCTGCTGGGACATTGCTACCCCTTCCACCGAGGTGTCAGCCCAAGCGTCACTGAAGAGATCAGTCCCCAGATCTCCCTCAGACTCCTCCTACAATCCACTGAAAATGCTCAGCACAAGGGCCTCCCTACCATGATAAGGTTTCATCATGTTAACATGGTACAATCTGTGCCCCTGCCATCTGCCTAGCACTTCCACCATGTAGTTAACATCACTTACCTTTCTTACCACCTTTAGGGTCCATCCCAAGCTACTTACAGCTTGTTGTGTCTGACAGGAATGAGAACCATTACCTGCTGCCCCACAGCATATTCTCTAGCTCAAGCATTCCTGTCATACCACACCTTTTTCTGTTGTTGGGCTTCTGCCAGGTTCTCCTGGTCCAAGCCAATGAGTCCCCTGTGCCTTGTCCTGTGGTTTAGGACATATGCCACAACAGACTCCTTGTGAGACTCATACTCACCTTCCCACTCATCTCAAATTAATTCTAGAGGTCCCCTCACCCTATGCCCATACAGCAACTCAAAGGGTGAAAAACCTGTGGATTCCTGGGGAACCTCTCTGTAAGCAAACAACAGATGGGGCAAATATTTGTCCCACTCCCTCTTAATCTGATCTGCAAATGCCCGTAGCATGGACTTAATTGTAGAGTTTGACCTCTCAACAAGACCATTAGTCTGGAGATGGTAGGAGGTGGTCTTCATGTGCTTCACCCCCCAGGACTTCCACAGACAAGCCTGCAGGTCTGACATGAAATTGGCACCTTGGTCAGTCAGTATTTCTTTTGGGAAACCTACCCTGCTGAAAATCTTTAATTAAGCATTTGCCACCTTCTCTGCCTCAATGGAGGATAAAGCCCCTGCCTCAGGGTATTGTGTAGCATAATCCACTACCACTAGGATATACGTTTTCCCTTTTGAACTTGCGGTACTCAGAGGACCCACAATATCCATAGGTACCCTTTGAAATGGCTCCTCAATCACAGGTAAAGGCATCAAAGGAGTTATCACCTTGTCTGCTGCCTTGCCTACCTTTTGGCACTGCTCACAGGTCCTGCAGTACCCTGTTACATCTCTGGAAATTCCAGGCCAATAGAAGTTCTGCATAATATGCCTCTTTGTATGTTTTATGCCTATATGACCTGCAAAGGGAATATCATGGGCTATGGCTAGAAGCACCAGATGGTAGGGTCTAGACACTACCAACTGCTGTACTCTCTCACATTCTAGCCCTCCCCTAGTAGTCCACTCTCTGTATAGTAATCCTTTGTCCCAGTATACAGATCCCCCTTCCCTTGAGAATCAGGTGCTTCCCCAGCTACCTGCCTCAGGCCTTGCAATGTAGGGTCTGAGAGCTGAGCCTGTCTCAACTCTCTCCTTGTAACCCTTCCCAGCTCCCCTTTCACTGGAAGTCTGGCATCCTCTGACAGTGGTGCCTCACTGTCAGCCTGGATACTACTACTCACCTCTACCTTTGCAGTTACCCTGTTCAAGGCAACATCAGTACCCACAAGCAGCTGTGGCTCACCTTCAGTCTCACTGCTACAGAGTTGCTCACTCCCTGAAGTAACCACCTCAGCAGTTCTGGCCGCAAGTATGCAGTCTGTCTGGGTCTCCCCAGGCTACCAGACCTACATGCTTGTCTCCTAGCCTCACTGCATATAACTGCATAAGTACATAGTACTGCCTCATCCAAATCCTTCCCTCTCAGGACATCTGCAGGATCATAGTTCCATACCCCTGTTGTCTCAAGACAACCTACTATTGACATTTTGTCTTCCCCACTTACTGGCTCCCTCACCTTTGGTTCCCCACCTTGCCTTCGTGGACACCTGTATGCCACATGGCCCCACTGGTTGCATTCAAAACATTTCACCCTAGTTCCTGGATGAGTACCTGGACTAGTGGCTTCCCCTGCTACTGGTGGATTCTGTTGGGGCAGTCTGTGCTGCACACCATGGGTTCCTTTAGACCCATGAGCAGTACAGGGGGTCCCCTTCCTGTGCAGGACTGCCCTGCTGGCCAGGTATAGGTCTCCTTTCTTCCCCAACTCATCTGAAGTAGCACATTGTCTATCAGCTAACCAGATCCTCATGTCCTCAGACAAAGTGCTAAGGGCTTGTTCCCTCACCAAAAGGTCTGCAGCCCTTCAAAAGTGGTGACCTGATATCCACTCAACCAGCTATGAAAATAAGTGCTCAGTTCAACAACATATTCACATACATTTTCATCTGCCTTGCGTCTATGCTCACAAAACGTTTTCCTATACACTTCAGGTGTTAGCTTAAAACGCTGTAACAGACATTTCTTTACAGCAGTATAATCAAAACGGAGTCAGGCATTTGTGATATTCAAGTTACAGCTTTCCCATAGAGTAAGGGGGTCAGGAACCATGCCCAGAGCCTTTGGTCAACACTATACTGTTTGCATACCCTTTCAAACATGTGAATGAAACTATCAAAATTATACCCCTCTTTAAATTGCGGAAGAAATTTACTGACCTGTTGTGCTTCTGGAGTCCAGTTACTCCCTTCCCCATTACCTCCATGACTCTGGCAAAGATTCAGCATTTCCCTCTTATGCGTCCTCTGATGCTCCTTTTCTTTGGCTTCTATCTCCAAATGCCTGGCCTCCAACTCAAGTCTCTTTAGCTCCAGCTGGATTTTTAAGTCCACTGCAGAAAGGTTGAACTGTCCATTCTCTGAGGATATTGTATTTCCACTGCCAGTCTGATAGTTCTTTACAGAAAGGTTGAGCTGTCCATTCTCTGTGGATATTGTATCTCCACTGCCAGTCTGATTGTCCTCCTGGATGCTGTTTATTGATGCAGCTGTAACCAAGGCTGCAATCAGGTCTGCCTTAGTCAGGTTTCCATGCACCAGTCCCCTAGCCTGGCACATCTCCACCAGCTGACTCTGTGTCAGCTTTCCATATTCCTATGCTAACATGCTGCCTGTTCACCCTGACTAACTAATCTAACAAAAGAAATAAAACAATTGTGATCTGAACTCTGAGTATACTCTGTGTGGCTAGAGTACAAAACACTTTCAGAAATTACTGTACATAAGCTACAGGATTCACTCTACCCACACCACTGCAAACCACAAGTGAGGATATCTTATCCCATCCATTGCCACCACTTGTGAGGACCGTGCCCTAGCCCAGCAATCAAGGATTCTCAATCCTCACCACTAACACCAGGGAGGTCATCTCCAAGAAGAGGATAGGATAACTAATACACACAGTAAAGTAAAATTTCCCTTAAGTGCACACAGAGATCACAGTCAGTCTGTGGCTGGTTGCTCCCTTGCTCTCCAGGTCCCCAATAAGACTCCCCACTGGCACAGCTATAGGGTCCAGATCTCAGCCTAGCTGGCAAGCTAACATCCAGTACCCTCTCTGTCCAACCAGTGCTTCATGTCCTTGCCCAGATAGCTGACACACACCCACACTTTGCGATATGTATTTATGCAACTTCACAGACACTCCTGGGAAAGGCTGACACAGATTCTCTAGCTGTGCCCCTTTACCCAGACTATACGGTAGTAATTCCTGCCATCACCAGCTAATATTATCAGCCACCCAAAGGCCCTTGAAAGGGCATCCAGTTATTACTGTTCAATATTATTATCCAATTGGTAATGTGACTATTCAGTCTAAGGCTTATTAGAGTGGCCTATTACGATAACCTGTATAAATATGCAATGTACTCTAGAGCCCACTTCTCTACACAAACCAGCCACAGGTAAAGGTTTTTAAAATATTTAATAATAAATAATTAAAACACAAGACAATACTACTAGACCACAGAGATATCTAAGAGTTCAGAGATCACACAGAAACTTAAAATAATACACTAGGGCAGGTCTGATGTCAAAGAAAAACACTTAATCTAACTTTCTAATCTTTCGCTATTCTTAAGAGAAAACACAGTGCTATATTCCTACTTACATACATAAAGAGCATAATCAGTACTGGGATGGATGGTCCAAGACAAATGCCTTTAGTCTCTCACTGAACAATAGTTTTTAAAACACTAACAAACAGCTCTGCTAAAGCCCTCCCAAATGACATCATTTTGACACTTAGGTTTTCCCAGTATTCACATTACATCATCTTGACACTTAGTCTGGAGTTCTCAGGCTACAAACTGCATTATTTAGCAAGCTAACACCTGCTCAGGAAACTACAACAATAAAATACATTTCATATGTATACTCTAACAATTATTCCTTAAGTTAAGACAAGAGAAAGAATGTGTTCAGCCAGATGCTTTGGCACAATTTTTTAGATAATTGTCACTTCAAAGAACATTTCAAATGCTTGGCTTGATTTTCCTTACAGCAGATGGCAATGTTGCAACAATCTTGAAGTTCACATTTTACAGTGTTTTCTTTCATTTAAGAACACAAGCCTGTATTTTACATTTATTTACACAAATAATAGAATTATGTATCAAATTCTATTTGACTAGGCTGGCAGCCTTTGCCCATCTTTCCCTAATCTTCACACCTGCTACCATCCAAGTGATGTAGTAGACCCACAGACATGTCAGGGAAGAGGCCATAGACATTCTGAGGTGAACTGAAAATGTGAGAGGCCTGTGCATGTCTGGCCATTTTTTAACAGACTGTCATAATTGTGTACACATGTCATGTGTACATGTTATTTGGGATGTGTATGGAGGGGGGTGGATGTAATTGTTATGGATTGTTCTTTATCTGACTGTACATGCTGCTCAAGTTTCTGCTGATCTGTTGGCTGCATGTGTTTGTAGGGGCAGACTGAGACATATCCTGTACCAAGGTCAGGATTCAGACTACACTGAGAATTGGGAATGTATATGCAGGGCTACTTGTGTGAGTGGCAAACAATGATGTGTTTGTTCACACAGTCCATTTACTCTATTGTTCACTTGACTTACTGGTATGTGACTGTGACTGTGGTGATGGTTGTGGGCATGCACATTCACACTGTTGTCTGTCAGTGCTTTTACATCCACATAGTGCCTGATATATTTGCAAATACATGTGTAATTACCCATAGCAGATTTCCTAATTCAGTTACTTGTGCTGTTTCACTAAATATATGTTACAGCACAGGAGGGTGTTACTGCAGCAACTGTGTTAGCTTATCTATGCCAGTACTTCAGATACATCTCTATTTTCATGGCTTCTACCCACCACTTTGTCAGCCTTGGTCCAGATTCATTGCAGAAAGGTGTTCTGAGCATACCTGTCAACAGGCTGGATTGTATCAGGATGTCCAGGTTTATTGCTCATATTTCTGGTCTGTTTTACAGATTATTATCATTTCTCTGGTAAATCCCTGTAATGATATGATTATTGTCAGAAAATGAGGACATACATTTCATTTACCTACCCCACATCCATCAGAATATGTATGCTGAAACAAACTGTGTCACTCTGTCAAGAAGAGTACAGGGGGACAATGACCTCTTCCTTCCTGGATGCTAATGAGTTAGTACTGAGATGTGTCACATAGATGGACTTTGTGACCACAGTGGCAATGTGGTGGTCAAGAGACATTGCTGTCAACCTGTGTACCCAGATCTCATAGGTTCATAGGTTCATAGGTTCATACTAGGCTGCTATCTGCCCTACGGCATTTATAAGCCTAGCCAGAGTGTGTATGGCTTTCGCCACCCATTTTAAATTCATTTTGCTATGCCCTTTTTCGAGGTTAGTATACTGTGCCTCTGTCTAACAGTGACACAGAAGTGATACCCGGGGTAAACCTACGATCTCCCATCCACTCATCAAGATTCCTCTTGAAGAGAGTCAATGAGGGACTCTGCCTAACCTGAACTGGGATTTTATTCCAGAGTGAAGGGAGCCTCTGGGTTATGAATCTGTCCCTCCAGCATGTCCTATTTATTTCAGTGCTGAGGTTTAAGTCCCTCGAGTGTGTAGCTCGATGGGATTTGGATTTTCTGAGGTGCAGCATGTCCATTAATTCCGGGTTGGACATGGCTTTATACATCAGGCACAGATCGCCTCTGAGCAGGCGGTATGCCACTGAGTAGAGCTGGAGTTTCTTTAACCGGGCAGCATACGGCATCTAAGAAAAAGATGTTGGTAAGTCAGCTCCAAGGGCTAGGCACATGCAGGTACAAAAATTCAGGTAACTGTAGGTTATAGTCCAATCCAATGTACTTAATACCAGAAGTTATAAAAACACTGCTTTATTCACCAAGCCAAAATAAAAGTAAAACGCTGCACCAGCGTTTTTCGTTCTGATAAATATCAGAACTTCTTCAGACAACCAACAACACTAGTTCAAAGCATTTTAAAACAAAGCACTAGGTTAAGACAGATGTCAGTAATTACATTAATTGCTGTATCCCTTGTGTTTAAAGCGATACACTCAAATAACTTCTTTTATGTAATACTGAACCAGAAGTTTTTTAAAAGACTGACCAAAATTCTCACTTAAAAGATTTTACATTAAAAACATGAAAAGAAGTCACTGTTATAATATTATCATATCATATCTAAATTCTTCTACTTGCATCTATACTTTAAAACTACACACAATACTACTAAGAAGTCATATACAATAAAACCTTAAACTATGCTAATACTAATAAGTATTGCTAAGTACTGCTTACTTACAAAGCTGTGTTTTGGTTCTAGTTACACCTTCAAGGACATTCAATGACATACACAAACAACAAAAAGAAAATGAACTATCTCAGTAAACTTTTTATCTTTAAAATACATGAAATTGAGCAACACTCATTTAACCCTGGGTCTCTGTTTGCAGCTAAACGAAGCTGCCATGCTAATTCTTTCTTTTCTAGTTCCAGTTTTAAAAATTGGCATACGGCATCTGTTTGAGCCCCTTGATCCTCTTGGTGAGGTACTTTTGGGGTCTTTCCAGTTGCTGCAGGTGTCTGATAAGGTACATCCCAAAAGGGGCATTGTACTCAATTATGGGCCTGATGAGGGATGAGTAAAGAGGCACGATGACCTCCCCTGATCTAGATGTGAATCCCTTCATGATTAGGTGGGCTACATAAAATGTTTTTCTAACCACTTTGGCCACGTGGTTGTCAAATGAGAGATTGCTATCAACTTGGGTCCCCAGGTCCCTAATTACTTCTTCTGTACTTAATGGATTACCACCTATGTGGTAATTTGTGGGCACTTTGTTTTGCCAAAGGGATGACTATACACTTTTTGGCGTTTAGCTTGAGGACATGGCTCTGGCACCAGTTGTCTGTTTCTATGAGGCCCTTTTGGAGGATGCTTGTGTCGGCTGGAGAGTCTATTATGGCGCCCAGTTTGCAGTCATCTGCGAACTTGGTCAGCCACAGTCCTTCCATGTTGGCCTGTACCTCCGAGAAATATATACCGAACAAGAGAGGTCCCAAGACTTAGCCTTGTGGGATGCCACTTGTAACTGGTTTGGAGTCTGACATGGCTCCAGCTATTCTAACCATGTGGGTTCTGTCCTTGAGCCAGTTTGCAACCCATCTAGTGACATAGGGTTTATATTTAAGCTGGTGAGCTTATCTATAATGCCCGAGTGGGGTATTGTATCGAAGGCTTTTGCAAGGTCCAGGTAGGCTGTGTGGACCACCTTCCCCTTGTCAATGGCCTTGGTGACTGTTTCAAAGAAATCGACCAGATTTAAGAGGCAGGATCTGCCCTTAACAAAGCCGAACTGGGTAGGATCCAGTGTCTGTAGGTCCCCAATATCTTTATTTATAAGGTCCATGATGATCCTTTCCATAGCTTTGCAGACCAAGCTAGTGAGACTTATGGGGCTATAGTTTCTAGGATCCGTTGAGGCACCACCTTTGTGGAGAGGGACCACTGTTGCTGTACGCCACTCTTTGGGTACATATCCTGTAGTAAGTCTGAGATTGAACAGTAGTTTTAGGTTTGGGTTTAGCTCTTCTTGGATTTCATGTAGGATGCAGCCCGGGACACCGTCTGGTCCCATTGATACTGTGTTTCTTGCTTTGGAGAGGGCAGCTCTTACCTGAGCATTTGAGATGTCAGGGGGGCAGCACTCTGCTGGGATAGATATTAGCCCTTTTGGTGGGGAGGGGGGGAGAAGTTTGCGCTGAACCTGTCAGCTAGGATGTTGGCAATGTCTGTGGGTTTGGTGTATTTTTTGTCATTTTGGACTAATTCTGAGCATATCTGGGAATTCCCACCCAGGTTCCTAACATAACTAAAGAAAGCCTTGTGATTATCCTTAGTGTCCTGTGCAATTTTTCTCTCGAAGCTGGCCTTAGACGATTTTATGAGTGCCTGTAGTGTTTTGCTAATACTGATCAGAGATGCCTTCCCTTTTTGGGATTTTGCTCTGTCATGTAGTAGCTTCCTCCTTCTATTGTATAGTTTGTTTATGGCTTGGGTCCACCAGACAGGAGGTCTGCCTTTGGAGGATTGGGTCTTGGTTTTATTTGGGATTGCATGATCTATGCATTCCTGAAGGTGTTCATAGAATGCGTATATAAAGGATTTTGTGGTCTGGGCCATATTATCCACAGGCACGGGGGCTTTGAAGGATTCCACCTCAGTTTTGAGGAGTGTGAAATTTGCTTTAGAGAAGTTTTTCACTGTGGTTTTCTGGGCATGGGGTGGGGTCGGGATGTGAATATCCAGTGAGATTAGTTTATGGTCTGATCTTACTAGTGAGGGATACACTTCTGGTCTGGAGCATAGAGTCACCATGTTGGTGATGATCAGGTCCCGTATGTTTTCCCCTCTTGTGGGAGTGGTAACAAGTTGTTCCATAGCATTTGAGTTTATAAATTCTAGGAACCTTTGGGCTAGGGTGTTGGAGCTAGAGTAATGCTCCCAGTCTATGGTTGGGTAGTTGAAGTCACCCAATATAATGGTGTTTGGAGAGACCTTCATATTTTCCAGTGTTCTCAGGAAGGCCGAGTGGGGTTCCTGGGTTTGGGAGGGTGGTCTGTAGCAGGCTATAAACTGGAAGGCAGTTTTACCCACTGTTAGTTGCACATGGATAGTCTCTGATGCTTCGTGCTGTGCCACCAACCTGGAGGTGTGGGTATCTTTGACGAATATTGATACTCCCCCTCCTTTTGTGGTTCGGTCCAAGTTTTGGGTCCGAAAAGCATGGTATGAGGTATAACCTGGTAGTGCTGGGGTGCTCTCGAGAGCCTTGAACCAGGTTTCTGTTACTGCACAGATATCGATGTTCTCCATGCTAAGGAGAGTTTCGAGTGCGTGCATCTTGAGGTTTAGACTTCTGGCGTTGAATAGCATTACTCTTAGTTTCTTATCCCTTGTGATACCTATGGAGGTGGGTTTGTCTTTGAGCCTTGCCTAAAAAGGCACTATGGGGTAGTAAGAGCCTTTGCCAATATCCGAAAGTCCAGGGTGACAGGTGCAAGCCGTCCCTAGCGAAGCATCGTGGCTTGTCGAGCATGTCATCCCAGGCTGACAGGCATTGGATCCCCTTTGAATGACACCAATACTTAAGCCAATTGTTGAAATTGATAAACTTGTCTTCATACTGTGGCATCATTCTTGGTGAGGGTAAGATGCTACTCAAGGTCAGGGTCATACCGGCCTGGGCTACATGCTCAGAGAGCTCCTCTATGTCTCTTTTCATGTAGTCCAGGGAGGTATGTCTCAGGTCATTCACACCAACATGGACAATGACTGAGTCATATTTGTACTTGCCTTGGAGTGACCTGAGTGCTTGTGTTATGTGGCGGATCCTAGCACCCGATAGGCAGCTCACCGTGACCTTCTCCTTGTTTAGCCTGGTGAGCGGGACATCAGTGTGCCTGATGATAGAGTCACCTATTACAAGTGTATCAGGTGTGTTGTTTAGCCTTAAGGGCTGTGACTGTTCGGCACACTGGCTTTGTGAGCTATGTGTTGCACGTGTTTTGTTTTGGGGTAGCGGTTGCTTGGGTGTCTGCTTTGGAGGTCTCTGCTGCTTAGGCAGATTTTTATTTAGAGCTTCCAAGTATGTTTTTGTGTGTTTATGTGTTTGGTTTGCTGTCGTGGTAGGTCTATGTGAGACTGGAATTGTAGTGAGTGTGATTTCCTTCTCCTCCTGACTGGTTACGCCAGTACTGTGTTGAGAGAGCTTAGCCTCCAGTTTGGCTATATGGTTGCATCTCTCACATGTGTTGGAATTTGTTGGGAGGAGGAGAGGGTTGTCTGTGTACATTAGGCAGTTGTAACATTGCCTCAAGATTCCCAGGTTCACCAGCTGGACTGGAGAGGAGATTGACAACTGACCTTTGGACATGCTAGAATAGTATTGGGAATTCCTTTATAATTGAAAAAAGGGCCAATGGGGAACAAGTTACTCAAGGGGAGTGTGTGAGGGTGTAGTGCTTTTTATTTTTTAGTGCTGACTTATATAATTGCTTTAGTGAGCAAGTGCTAGGCTTTAGCATAGGAATAGGGTGTTTATTATGAGAACTAGATCAGTTCCAAGGCTCAAACCCAAATAAGCGGTGCTGCTCGATGCCGCGCTATGCACAAAATCACGCAAAGCCACGCTACAGCAGGTTTTATACAGGCGGACTTGAAAGAGCTAGAAATTGGCCCAAAACAGCCAACAGACTACCAGATTCCTGTGCTGGGAACACTCCTCCAGGGACAGATAGGCTGCTCCAAGCTCCCCACTGCCACTGGTGAACAAAGAAGCCTCCCTCTATCCAAGAAAGGAAATGGCAACACAGGAACTTTCCAAAAGTCCAGAATACAGCAAAGCCTGTATTTGGACTACTCTAGGTCAGGAAAGATGGGAAACAAGGATAACTTTTTTTTTTCTTTTTTGCAACAAACAACAGGAAATTGCAATAAATATGTAACACAGGCTAGCACACTTGAGTGTGTAGCCTCAACAAGTAAATGCAACAAACAGGACAAACTTTAAAAGTGCAAGTGCAAAAACAACTTTAGACAGTTTAAAACAGTTCAAGAAGTCAGAAATATTTGCAGTTTAGCTAGATCGGACAGTCGCCCAGGTAGTAGCAGGAAAAAACACTTTTATTAGGTTAGCAGTCGCTCTTTTAGCCTCTCTGCTGCTAGCACCACTCTGCAGGACCACGAGGAGCTTGGCTGAGTAGTAACAAGCGCAAAAACCTCGCCAAAGCGGGTTTTATACAGGGGGATTTGAAAGAGCTAGAAAGTGGCCCAAAATGGCCAATAGACTACCAGATTCTTGTGCTGGGAACACTTCTCCAGGGATAGATAGGCTGCTCTAAGCTCCCCACTGCCACTGGTGAACAACGAAGCCTCCCTTAATCCAAGAAAGGAAATGGCAACACAGGAACTTTCCAAAAGTCCAGAATACAGCAAAGCCTGTATTTGGACTACTCTAGGTCAGGAAAGATGGGAAACAAGGATAACTTTTTTTTTTTCTTTTTTGCAACAAACAGCAGGAAATTGCAATAAATATGTAACACAGGCTAGCGCACTTGAGTGTGTAGCCTCAACAAGTAAATGCAACAAACAGGACAAACTTTAAAAGTGCAGGTGCAAAAACAACTTTAAACAGTTTTAAACAGGTCAAGAAGCAGAAATACTTGCAGTTTAGCTAGATCAGACAGTCGCCCAGATAGTAGCAGGAAAAAAAACCCTTTTATCAGGTTAGCAGTCGCTCTTTTGGCCTCTCTGCTGCTAGCACCACTCTGCCGGACCAAAAGGAGCTTGGCTGAGTAGTAACAAGCGCAAAAACCTCGCCAAAGCGGGTTTTATACAGGGGGACTTGAAAGAGCTAGAAATTGGCCCAAAACGGCCAATAGACTACCAGATTCTTGTGCTGGGAACACTCCTCCAGGGATAGATAGGCTGCTCTAAGTTCCCCACTGCCACTGGTGAACAAAGAAACCTCCCTCTATCCAAGAAAGGAAATGGGCAACACAGGAACTTTCCCAAAGTCCAGAATACAGCAAAGCCTGTATTTGGACTACTCTATGTTAGTAAAGACGGGAAACAAGGATAATTTTTTTTTTCTTTTTTTCAACAAATATCAGGAAAATGCAGTAAATATGTGACACAGGCTAGCGTACTTGAGTGTGTAGCCTCAACAGGTAAATGCAAAAAACAGGACAAACTTTAAATTACAAGCGCAAAAGTGCGCTAAAGCTGGCTTTAAAGCAGGGGGTTAGAAAGAGATAGGAAATGGCCCAAAATGGCCCATAAGCTACAGGTCACTGGGCTGGAACCACTCCTCAAGGGACA